>NW_024412429.1:35849195-35951672 GCF_014898765.1 Herpailurus yagouaroundi
GATACTCTGTTTAGATTTTCCATATATAGAATTATTTGGAAATATATTTTGCAACCTTGTAGAAACTTCATCGGAATTTATAAAATTTAATTATTTAGTTATCTGCTTATTTCCATTATTAACACAACCATTCCTGGTTATATAAGAGAAAACTTTTACTTTTCAATTATTATTATTTTTTAATTTGAAAAATTTTTAAGTTTATTTATTTTTGAGAGAGTGAGCATGAGCAGGGGAGGGGCAGAGAGAGAGAAGGAGAGAGACAATTCAGGCTCCACTGTCAGCCCAGAGGTCTACATGGGGCTCAAGCTCATGAACTATGAGATCATGACCTGAGCCAAAACCATGAGTCAGACGCTTAACCAACTGAGCCACATAGGTGCCATGTGTATATATATATATATATATATATATATATATATATATATTTTTTTTTTTTCTTTTTTTTGTTTTTTTTTGTAATAGAGAGAGAGCATGAGCAGGGAAGAGGAGCAGAGGGAGGGAGAGAGAATCTTAAGCAGACTCTACGCTCAGCACAGAGTCCAATGCGGGGCTCAATCCCACAACCCTGGGATCGTGACCCAAGCCAAAATCAAGAGTCGGATGCTCAACCCACTGAGCCAACCAGGCACCTCCAAAAGAAGACTTTGAAATAGGTGATGATTCAATTAATTAATATTGGTTTATGTTTGCAAAGAGATCGATAATTTAAGGAAGTGCTCCTAGAAGAACCCTGCAAAGGAGTGGGTAAAGCAGGACATGGAAAAGAAAGGAAACAATGGTATGATTTCAGGTGATGTCCCAGTCTTAGCCTAATTCCATGGAAAGCCTGGAGTAATTATAAGCATAAGCATAAGCATGTGGACTTTTGTACTCCCATATTGGAGGAACGTGGGGTAAATTCTCAATCATTTTTGCCCCTCTTATGGGAGATGAGGTTTCCACGTAGGCATGTAGGCAGGGCACCAACAGTATCCTCTACACATCTGATCTTCACAATTTTAGTGTAAAGTAAGTAGACCATAAGCTATTCTGATACTACAGGTGAGAAAAACGGGTCCTAGCTAAGTTGGTAAAGCTAGACTATGTCCATGGATAAAAACTTTATATTGTTATCAATTAAATGCTAAAGCTATCATGTGTGTATAATATAGTTGATATTAGTTACTTTAGAGATAATACCTAAAACATACTAAAAGTGGTAGTGATATGCTTCAATATCCAGGATACTGATCTTATGGAAAATATGGACCCAGAAGATACTAATTACAACCTAACTAGACAGTCTGAAATTGTGCTTCTTAATTTATCATTTGTATTACAGTCAGTATTCAATTTAATAGATACATAAATACATTATCAGATTCTGTAAACAAAAAATATGGTGAACCAGAGGGGAGGTGGGTGAGGGGATGGGTTAAATAGGTGATGGGGATTAAGGAGGCCACTTGCGATGAGCAACGGGTGTTGTTATGTAAGTACTGGATCACTAATTTGTATACCTAAAACTAGTATTACACTGTAGGTTAATTACCTGGAAAAAAAATATGGTGAGAGGAAGCATTTAAATAATATTGTTTGCTCATTGGAAAGGAGCACCCAATAACAAACACTTTATTGTTTGTGTTCAAATTAAGACTGCTTGACACATATACATCCTGAGTTATGTATATACTTGGTGGTATAGTACCATAGGGCTCAGAACAGCGACACGCACACAGATAGATTCAGCCAATATTTTCCAGTGCATTAAGATGAGAATTATGTGTAACTAGGTTTTTATTAACCACTGATAATATGCACATATATAGATATGTGCACATTCAACATATACATCTACACTAAATATAGCTATGTAGATATGTATACACTAAAACCTAAACTATGTAATTGTGAAATAATTTGGAAACTTTGAAAAAGTCGAAGATGGAAATAAACAACTTTCTTCAGAGATAGCGTATAGATGTAAAAGTAAAAATAGTTTTGAAGGCATATAAACTACTAAGGAAAATGAAAACAAGTTATGAAAATAATGAATACTTTTCTATTGTGATCTGTTACTGTATGATCTCTATGTTTCATGACTGTTCGTACCGTTCACAGTACTGGCCTTCGTATCCTCGTGGACAAGCTGTGCAGCGGTAATCATCGAGGCCTTCCATGACACAAGAAGGACTGAAACTGAACCAGAAAGGGGAAAAAAAAAAGATTGTAAAAAATCTTTTAACCTATTTATTTTATAGATTTAAGTAATTCTATCCATTATATAGACAAGTGAAACTTAACTTGGGGTGGTTATAAGTGCTGTATTTTATAATATAAATTTTTATTCAAAGGTAGGATGTCACAACTAAATAATGCCAATAATAGTCAACAAGTAAGGATGGTTGGCTTTCAATGAATTTGCAGTGCCTCGCACTGTGTAAACATTTTGAAATTTTAATAATTCTATGACAAGCATAAAAATATTAAACATCCGGCAAAAGTGTCCTATTTCTCATGAATTGAAAGAAAAGTATGACTAGAATTAGTGCACATTTGTCTGATAGAATATTACTGAATATTTTCCAAGTAAAAAAAATGGTCTTAAAACCATATAATTTTTTTTCTGAAAGCTCAACCTAAATTGCCACTAGCCTTTGAACACATAAAGTGTGAATAAATATTTCACTTAAAATGAGAGTGCCTTTTCTAATTTACAAACGGATTTCAAACTAAGTTTATTTTAAACACAAAGTAATGTGAGTTAACGTAAGAAGGGAAGGTGCTCTCCGTGAAAATGAGTAAGAATTTCCGATAATTTTATGATCTTTTCTATTAAGTAGGTCTTATATAATTTGCCCTGTTCTCACTACTGGCTGGTAGACCACAGCCTATCAGGCTTTGCCAGGGTTTCTGATCATCTTACCCTACAAACGAAATACTTAACAAGACTTGAAAACTAACCTGCACTAACATGTAATTTTAGGTTGTTACAAACTTCTTTCAAATATAAGTCGAGGATTCCCACTAGGTAACACTGCATGGTGCACTGGAAACTTAGAAGGAAAAATATATATGTATTTGTTACAAAATGGTAATGCTGCAAACTCCATTCTTTTTCTTGGTCCGCTAAAGAAGTTTATGCTGGAAAAGATATATGGTGTATACACCAGGGCCACAACTCCTTTTGGTCAGATGCCATTTGGACCCTATTTTAACTATCTTCTAGCACACTGAATCAATAGTACATGAATGAGTAATAAACTCTAACCTTTGCGAAAGAGGTGAGCAAATTGATCTACTACTCACAAACTCTATCCTTCACAAAATAGATCCACAAACACATAATTGACACATTCTGGCAAGCTTTTAGCTCTTCAAGCTAAAGCTTGATGCTGAGTGCATCTGTACACACACACACAAACACACACACACACACAAACTCCTATGTCACATTTCAAACTGCTTATCTATCTATCTATCCATCTATCTATCTATCTATCTATCTATCATCTATCTATCTATCTACCAATAGATACTTGGAAACAAATTTTTAGACATTTCAAGTGAAACTCTAGAGAGCCAACATAATTAAATTATATTCATTTACAGTAATATATCTATCTCAATTACTATGCAAGGATGTTATAATTCTCCTTGAATAGTTGATATAAACTTTTTTGAGTTATGATACTATGGTGGATTGAATGAAGTCTTTTCCTATATCATGTGTAAGGACTTAATGAAGGAGGGTGTAGGAATCATAACTTACTGGAAGTTAGAGTTATTTTTTCTGCTCCCAACTCCCTCATCTACACTCAATCCTCACACTGTCTGCGGGGTCACTCTGAAATCCTTGTGCTTTTTTCTTGGGGGCTACCTTTTATATTTCCTTATGTTTGCTAATTCCAAATTTGCCTCATTAGGGTTTTTAAGATGTAGAGTTTGCCAGTCTATGTTGTTCTTGTGGATACTACAGAGATGAATTGGCTTCCCGGGTACCACCCCCTTCTCCTTTTTTCTATGTTCATCATTGGTTCTTTAACAGTATCCTCTGCTGCAGGTTCCTATACATCATGTCCTTGACCTCTTCATGGGTCTCCCAGTTCAGTCTTCAGATTTCTTCTATCCTGTCCTGTCCTCTCTCCCCTAAATGATCTCATTCCATCTTAAAACCTTTGCATCTACACTAACAGATCTAAAACTGAGTTTCCCCCTCCAAAAAATACCACTGGTCTTTCTGTAATTCTCCCCCATCTCATCCATGGTCACTCTGTGCTTCCATTTGTCCTGCCAGAAACCACGGAGTCAATGTTACCTCCTTTCTCTCACATTCCACACACGTTCTACCTGAAACTGCTGCTACCGTCGCTAACATCACTGCATTACCCTGTTCCAAGCTGCCTCTTGCCATTGGAAGACTTTTAGCCATTAGGACATTTCATTAGCTACCGGAGCTTCCCTGACTCATCCTTTGTCACCCTTCCCCTAACACCAGTCAGTCTGCTCCAGCTGCCCTGAATCCTTGCTGTCTGACAAGCATGGGCCAGTCTCCAGGCCAGTGTATCCGCTTTTTCTTCTGGCTGGACTTCTCTTCCTCCAGGGAGTCATGTGGCTCCCCCCATTACTTCATTCAAGTCTCTGCACAAGCCTCATTTGTTCATGAAGATCTTCACTGAGCACCCTATCGAAAAAGGGACCCCAGCCTTTTCTGTCTCAATACCATGCAAGTATCTCAATTCAATGAGGATGCTTTATTTTCCCTGGTAGCACTTCCACTGTCTGATATTGCATTATACACCTACTTGTGTTTTGTTCAGCTTTATTGTAGTATAACTGGCAAATAAAAAAAATTATAATGTAATCAAAGTGTGCATGTGATGATTTGGTATACATATATGTACAAATTAATTAATACATCTATCACCTCACATATCTACTTTTTTTTTGTCAGTGAGAACACAGGTTCTATTTACTTGGCAAGTTTCAATTATACAATAAAGTATTACCAACTATCACTACCATGTTATATGTTAGATCCTTAGACCTCATTTATCTTATAACTGTAAGTTGTATACTTTTACCAGCTCTCCCACACCTCCCAACCCCTGGTAACCACTGTGCCACACTCTAGGAGTTACTTTCTTTTTTTAAATCCCACATAGTATACATGAAACAATACCACTTTTTTCTTTCTCTGTCTGGCAAAAATTGTTGGCATGTTTGGCAAAGAGCAAGGGACTCAAATGTAGCATCATTGTAGAAGGGAGGAGAGGGCATTGACCTGGAAAGGTGGTCAGATTGCAGAGGGTAGAGGGTTCCTTCTACTCTGTTGAAAAAATACCTGACCTTTCCTTAAGCAGGCAGTGAAAAACCCCTCAGCAACGCTGCACTGTCACAATGGTTGACAGTTTGTCATATGTGTTTCGGTAAGAAATATTGAAAAACTAATGCATGGAAGTCAGTTAGTAACCACTCACCACGTCACACCCTTTACTTTTCTTTGGGGCACAGTTGGAGGTCATTAAAGAGAGGTGTCTCAGCGTCCTCCATCTATATTTCAGAATCTACTTTTATATCTCAGGAAGAAGTGCCTTTCTTCTTTGCCCTGGCTCGTTTCTTTGCTTTGCATTTTAACACTTCCCTTCTTACCATACACAGCTCTTTGCCTTGTTAATTAATGTTCCAAGCTTTAGGTAGTGATATTAGTGGGTCACGAAATCACGTTAGTGGGTTTTGACTAAAATTTCTTCTAAAAATGCAGAATAAAACTGATAAAAGTTATAGGATATATATGTTTATAAATATATATTATATACACACAAGTTTTTTGTGTCCCAAGGTCTGATGTAAAAAAAAAAAAATGATTTCTTACAGTGGCTGCAATTAATAAAGTTTGACAGTCACTGAACTAGCCACTTTGCTTCAGCTTTCTGATTCTCATAAGATCCTTTCCATAAAAATATCCTTGAATTACATAAACCATAGAAAACAGCAATGAAAACACACCTTTTTTTTTTTTTAATTTTTTTTCAACGTTTTATTTTATTTTTGGGACAGAGACAGACAGAGCATGAACGGGCGAGGGGCAGAGAGAGAGGGAGACACAGAATCGGAAACAGGCTCCAGGCTCTGAGCGATCAGCCCAGAGTCCGACGCGGGGCTCGAACTCACGGACCGCGAGATCGTGACCTGGCTGAAGACGGACGCCCAACCGACTGCGCCACCCAGGCGCCCCGAAAACACACCTTTTTATTGATCCCGTGAACCCATCAAGGTAGGACTCTTTTCCTTCTTGACATTTTCTAAAGATGAACTGATCTCCTTGGAACATAATATCTGTTTCCACCATGGATTGTCAAAACTCCTCGGTGATCCTCACAGTTCATGGCTACCATACGTACTCAGTCTCCATGGACAGCTGCTTCTCTTCTCTCTCATGGCGCCCCCTGCAGTGTGCTCTTACTTCTCTTGCCTCCCTGGCACCCCCTGTCTTGGTTCTGCTTTCCCTTCTGGTTTCTCTAATGTAGGTAATTCTGTCTTTCCTTCATTCCACATGCTCCCCCTTGGGTCACATAACCCCGGGAAATCTTATCCAATTTTAATTCATTTATTAACATATCTCTTCCTTCTGCCCTTCCAATTCTCGTATTTCTATTTCCTGCAGCTATTTGCATATTTCCATTCGGACAGATCTTTCACATCAATGTTAACCTATTTGGAACATAAATTGTCTTTCCTCTGCAGTAGCTCTCTCCTGGTTTCCCTATTTCAGTTAATTGCACTACCATTTTTGAGGTCAACCTGGCTCAAAACCTTTGGCTTCAACTCTTGCCTGGCCTGAACCCCTCATATCTAATTAGTTATCAGTTCTGTAGAACTGCATTCAACAAAGGTCCCATCCATTCCCTCATTTCCCTTCTCGTTACGATTACCTACCTTCAGGTTCTAATTATCTTTTGCTAAGTTAGTGCAGTAGCTTATTAATCACTCTCTTCACTTTTTTTCTTCTCCTCTTTCAATTCATTTTACTTTGCTCTCTCATAACAGGCTTTCTAAAGGGTAGCGCTGATGGCATTAACGTTTTTTTTTTTTGTTTGTTTTAACTAAAAGTCTGCAATGTTTCCTCATTATATAGAAAATTGAATAGTAATTTCTTAGCCTGGTGTTCAAGGATTTCTATAACATAGCCTCCATTCTCCCACTCATTTTCATCTGCAGTTATGAATTCTATTTGAACTCCATGCTCCAAACTCTTACTTATTAGTTCTTAAACGTGTCTTTGTTTTCTGTTTTCTAAGTTTTTGTTAATATAATCTCCTGCTAATTCCACCAGTAAAAACCTCTCAATCCACCGTTTGTGACCTATTATAAATACTACTACTTCTTCCAATATGTTCTTGAAGCTTCCAAAACCAAGTGTGGTATCTTGTGCCTTTGAATTCTCTTTACGTTTAACTTGACTTCTCTTAAGGCACACATTTTATTGTGAGACTTTTCAATACGTGCTATGCTTGATTGTTATCAAATAAGTTATCAATTAATTACTGAATTTTTCTAATCCAATGGCTCACATTTTAATGAACGATAAAATAAATAACATTCTCTTTGTTTAAGTCTGGTCGTCAGAGGGAGATTAGGGAAAGGGAAATAGAAACAATATTATTTTTCACACACCTACCAATTGGTGCTTGGGTGAACAAAAAGAATGTGTTTTATCCTTATCCATATCCTACTCACCTAAAAATTTACATTTGACTAAAGACCTGTAATTCTTTTAAACAAAAAAAGAGGAGCTTGCAGAAGAGAGACAATTTACCTGAAAATGTTTCAGAATGTATATAAAGCCAACGATGAAGAAAAAACTGAGTCAGCACAGGGGCAATCCTCTCTTTATCTAAGTTGCTTTGTGGTTCTTCTATAGTCAAGATAAGGAGCCCAGGATTCTAATTCTAAACAAACCGCCATACATTCTTTCAAAAGCAAGTTCTTAGAGAAAACATTGCTCTACCATGTAGAGATTGAAATCTATAAATCACTTAGCAGAAAATATAGACAGCCTTTGCAAAAAGGATTTTTCATCAATATATAAACCAATGCAGAATGTGCAGACAGCACTGAAATAAAATATTCTAGCTTTTGTTTCCCCTTATGGCTATGTTTCCATGGTACCAAGCTCAGACCATCTTAAGAGAAAGGGGCTGTGATTCTGGGAGTATAAAAATAAGTCACCCTCCTTTAACTACTTTTTTCAATTATTTTCTTAATACTTCTCTGCAAATTGCAAATTAAACACATAAAATGAGTGGAAGGGGTCACAAAAGGGATATGATCTACAGTGAAACACTTCGTCATAGCTGAGTTTATGGCAGAACTACATGCAAATACAAGACACTTATAAAAGTGTATAAAACTATGCATGTGTCTACATATATCATTTATGTCATTAACATAACTTATGTCAGTATTAGTATTTATATTTTAATTAATAAGTAATATTTACTTGGGATAGGGTTTTAATGGAAAAATAAACCATGGAATACTATGTGCTCACTTTTGTCATGTTTTTATACTGTTTGCAAAAATTCTCTTCCTTTAAATTTTTTTTAATGTTATATTCAGTTTTTTGAGAAAGAGAGAGAGAGAGAGAGAGAGAGAGAGAGAGGGAGAGAGAGAACACACACATAAGCAGGGGAGGAGTAGAGACAGAGAGACCCAGATTCTGAAGCAGGCTCCAGGCTCTGAACTGTCAGCACAGAGCCTGATGCAGGGCTCAAACTCACGAACCATAAGGTCATGACCTGAGCTGAAGTTAGACACTCAACCGACTGAACCACCCAGGTACCCCCCAAATATTCTCTATCTTAAACTGAGATTTTGTCTACATGGAAAAAAAATTGAAATCATAGAAAGCCCGTTTGCCACACAGATGGTGCTACTGATTGGGAAATCTGGTAATGTTTCTCAATCTTACTTGTTGCTGGAAGAAATCAGAGGGCAAGCACATTGCTGACAGTCATTTGGCAATCCCCTGACAATTCCATAATATCCAAGAGTACATCGTTCACAGAAGTCACCAGCAGTGTGATGTTGACAATTCTGCAAAGGAAAGGGGAAAGTTTGTTTTTCATTTAATGAGAGTAGAATGTAATTTACCATATAGCTCCCCACCTATGAATACATATGCTCTTGTGAAAACACACACACACACACACACACACACACACACACACACACACACACCATTGAAAGAGTTCTTGATATATGTGTGGGTGTGTGTGTTAATTTTTTTAACATTTATTCATTTTTGAGAGACAGAGAGAGACAGAGCATGAACAGGGGAGGGGAAGACAGAGAGGGAGACATAGAATCTAAAGCAGGCTCCAGGCTCTGAGCTGTTAGCACAGAGCCTGACACAGGGCTCAAACTCACGGACCTCAAGATCATGACCAGAGCTGAAGCTGGACGCTTAACCAACTGAGCCACCCAGGTGCCTCCTTAATATATATATTTTTAAAGATGTTCTTTCGTAAGAGAAACTAGTATCAGGCTGTTGTAGCTATACTGACGATAAGAATTTCTTCTCTCTTTTTCCTATATCAATCTCTGGAAAAAAAATTTTCTCTTATTATAATCTGGGGAACATACCTCACAAATTTCTAAAATTTATTATATCATCTGGCCATTTATGTGTCTTCTCTACAAGGTGCTAGAAAAGTACTAAAAATCCTGGGAACTTGGTGCATGCCTGTCAGAGGACTTTCTAAAACTAAATCAAGGTAGAAAGCATAAATGCCTTAAGATGTAACAATAGAAAAAAAATTAAAGAAAAAAGGTCAGCCTAGTTACTCTCCTAAGAATGTTATTCATCTAATTCTTGCCAAATGTTAATAATTCTTTATAAATTGGAGGACCCAATCTGAAACCAGGAATCTCAGGTCAATATTTTCTTTTTCATGCTTGCATAATAAGAGGCATTGAAGTAATATGCTTTAAGACATTTCCATAAGGAAATGAGAATAGTTTCAGAATAGTATGCAGCTTTGTAATTAAAATTCTCATAAAGTAGAATTATTTAACGCACTGCAATCATTCATGCAATAAGGACTTAGAAAGAGCTACATCCCAGGCACTGAGAGAAATCAAGTGAGGGAAAAAGGTAAAATAACATCCAAACCTATACTAATTTATTTCTACTTTGGGAAGATAATTTAAAAGTGGCAAATAAGAAACATGGCAGCAGGAATGCAATATTGAATGCTGTTTAGTGGAAACGTGATATTTGACTTTGGGAGTTGAGAAAAAGGAGGAAATAGGAGGAATAAGGAGCTGCATTTTAGCTTGACCAGAAGAATGATGTCTTACAAACAATATCAAAAGAAAAGTTGAGAAGCAAAAATGGTCAGTAATAGCTGTATATGTTAGTGAACTGATCTGACCAACTTAGCTGGAGTCACAGAGACACCTGTGGGCTCCATATTGAACTTGGCCGAGATCTCATATGCTTGGCTCTTGGCTCTATTCAGTCAATCAAGAAGCACATATTTATTTCTCATGTGTCTTCTAATGGCCAGAAAATATTTGGTATGGTATGTGTGGTCACTTACAACAAACAGTAATTGAAGTCACTTCCTCTATAGACATTGCCATGGAAAACTTTTTTAGAACTTCTATAGACCCTTTTTTTCAGAGTTTCTGCTATTCCCTAGGGTGAAATCACAATGTCACCATGATGAATTTTAGGCCATTGTTTGTTTTGGTTGTTACAGCTGGGTGTTACATTTGAAAACACATTATGCCACTTATAGATGCACTTAATAACAATGTAAAATGGATCCAGTTTCTTATATCATAGGATACGAATCTCAAATACTCTAATTCTCCACCTCTCAGAAGATGATAACTCCAGATTTTCAGAGAAAAGGAAGAACTCACTTGAGTGTTCTCTCAGCTTCCTGTGAAAGACTTGGCATCAGTCCTGTACTATTTTCCATCCCTTTAAAATTTATTGCTGTCCATGGGAAGTAGTGTTTTGTCCTTTGTCTAAAGCTACTGTCATCCTAAACTGGATTTCTTACTTTCCTGCCTTCTGTTTTTTTCCAGTCTCTGCATTTTTTTCTTTTTCTTTCTTTCTTTTTTTTTTTTTTTTTTTTTGCTCATTTTTCTCATTAGCATTTGATGTTGTTCCAAGACTTTCCTAGCTCAAAAATATCTCTGGGGCCTCTAGTCTTTGGAGGCTAGAGACTCTCTCTGATAAGCATTTTATTGTATTTATTTAAAGTTTATTTATGTATTTTGAGAGTGAGAGAGAGAGAGTGCAAGTGCAAGTGGGGGAGGGGCAGAGAGACAGAGACAGACAGAGAGGGAGAGAGAGAGAATCCCAAGCAGTCTCCATACTTTCAGCACAGAGCCTGATGCGGGGCTCAAACCCATGAATTTTGAGACTATGATCTGAGCTGAAACCAAGAGTCAGAGGCTTGACCAACTGAGCCACCCAGGCACCCCTATACATTTTAAAAGCATTGTTTCCATTCCTGATTTCTATTTCCTTATCCTCTTTAACTCTCCCTGATTAAAAAAAAATTTTTGATTATTGTAACTCCAGGCTCACTCATAAGATTTTTTTTGATAAATCAAAATTTACTGACAATAATAGGTCCTCATGATACATGAATTTTCTGCAGCAGCTAATATTTCTAGCCACTCTGTGAACTATTCTCTTTCTATGGTTTCTTTAATGGTCTAGTCTGCTGGTTTTTCTCCTAACTCTACGGCTACTGTTTCATGGACTTTTTTTTTCCCTTTCTGTTTAATAAGATTGGTCCTTGATTCTAAAGATTCTCATCTCTCTTTTGTCTTCTTTTCCCTACACATTCTACCTTGGTGATTTCATCCATTACTATGACTTTAGTTATCGTCTCTTTGCCAAAACCTTTAAATCGTATATATTCAGCCTAGAAAGATATCTTTAATGAATTTTGGGTTTACATTTCCAAATGTTCCCTGGATAGATCTTATTACATAACCCAAAAGCACCTTCAATTTGAATGTCAAAAATTAAGCTCATCTCTCTGTAAACGGGCTAATTGCCCATTTCATCTGGAGTCACTATCATCTGCTTAATTACCCAGGCCAGGAATCTAGAGGCCTCTCTCATTCCAGAGAGCCTGTTTGATCATCATGTTCCATGATTCTATTACTCTCTGCTTCTTTACTTCCTTGTTGCTACTATTTTTATTTGGCTGCTCTCATCTTTTACCTGGTTTACTAGGACAGAATTTAGCTAAACATACTGCTGCTAAATTTGTTTACCCAGTGATTTCCCCACACTGCAGTCAGAGTGGTCATCCTACAGAATTTATCAATCCATGCCATTCTCTTGCTGGAAAGCCTGCGTTAGTTCTCCATTATCCTCAGGATGAATTTAAAACTCTCCATCATGGCAAGAAAGACCTTTATCATCTGTTTACCTCCAGCCCTACCTCCAGCCACTGCAACCTTTGTGTGCTATGCTAAAATCATTTAGGACCATCTGAAATTCTCAAATCATGCCATGCTCTTTCCTTTGGGACTTCTTATATGCAAATCCCTTGTTAGGGAATGCTTTTCCATCTTCTCACCTGGCTAGCAACCATTCATTTCAGCTCTCATTTTAAATGTTGCTTTCTCTGATAAGCATTCCCTTATGTCTGAAGTCAGGGCTGACTGCTCCTTCTAGTTCAACACAATGATTAAAACATGGTAGACATTTGATGACTATTTTGAACGACTGAATGAATGAATGCACATTATAGGAAGTATAGATGAAACTGACCAGTCTCCTTGATGAAAAAGGCCAAGTTTCAAGCCTAATGACTTCATAGAAATGTGGTTAGCAGAGCTAGATGCTTTGTCGCATATTTTGTATTAGGATTTGTTGTAAAACTACCATGATCGTCTTCTATTCAGCCATTCAAAGAAACCAGTAATTTAACAATAAAATATCCATTCTATTTTTAAGAGCAGCACAGAAAGAGAAAATGGTTTGAAGATAAAATAATTATCTATGAATTACAGTCTAAATCATTCAGCAAGGTGTCAAATGGTAAATAAGAATTAACTGGGGGAATGTTTTAAGAACATATTTTACAGTTGTTGAAATAAACATGTGCCACAAAATACATAGGATCTTGAACAATTATCCACACTTTGCTTTTGTAAAAATAAACTGACTACACACTGAATTATTTTATGTAACCTAATATAACATTAATAATTGGCTCAAAACACAGATAATGTTGATCATTGTTAGAAATACAGAGATTCAAAAATATAGTTGCTGCTATTATACCTACAACTCTATATACAGATCAAGAAAATATCTTTACCCTCTCTGGACAGTCAATCCTTCACAGGGTTGCTGACATACTAAACTTGGTTAACAAAATCAAATGTTCTGGTTAGGTCCACAAAAACAACACATAAATCATGATGCTGTTTTTGAAACTTTTCGACATAGACATTTCATATGACTCTTCTGTCTGGTTTGAAACAGTGGACATAATTTTTTCTCTTGTATAGAAATTAATCCTTAGGAAAATTTTCTATATTTTAGATGGCTAATAAGAGGTTAATTATATTCTCAAGAGTGATATTATGTGTTGCCCTATTTCATAGGCATTGCTGTGCTGTGTCATTTCCTCTGCTCTTAAACACTAGAATATAAGCTCCTAGAGGGCAAGGCCCATCCATGCACTCCCCACCTTGATATCTTTTCATCACCTACCACAATACCTTCACATCGGAATGTTTATCAAATGCCACAAGAATGAAAAAAGAAATGAGTCTAAGTTCAAAATCTTTTATATTAATTTCATCTTGTTAATTGTCACTCATACTTCCACACGTCAAGCTCTTTTAGCTTCTTGACCACCATCTGATACATTACATAACACTTCCAGCTTTATGTCGTCTATTTGATAGATCTCATCTGGATCACTGATAACGATTTCAAACAGGACGGGGTGAAAGCCTAGATCTCATCATTGGACGCATGAACCGAGAACCTATAGCACACAGTTCAGCAACCACACCCATAAAACTTGTTAACTGATTACCATCGAGCCTATATTTTCAAATTTGTTTGTAAAAACATCATGAAACATTCTGTCAAATGCCTATTTAAACAAACTACAGTTGGGATCATAGAACTAGCCTTTACTGGCCTATGATTGAATCAAAGTATTTAATTTCTGTCAGCATTAGTTCATCAACTTTAAAAGGAGAAACAATTCTATCTACCTCATAAGCTTACTGTAAGAATAAATGTGAAAAAAATCTATCTACAGAGACCAGTCTTTAAGGTTGGATATATGGTACTGTCATTATTTTTGCTGATTTTCAGATATGATGTATCACACTTTCTGATAAATTTCATATTGTAATGGTATTCAGGAAAGGTCTCAGATATTATACATATAGTAACCATAGCAGTTATTCTGATATGTTTTATTTTGAGTGAAATTATACTGATTTCTAATGAGCACTGTTTATTTTTTCTATACTTGACAGTTAAGTAATGAGCACTGTTTATTTTTTCTATACTTGACAGTAAAATCCTTAAGTTTTACTGGAGATCAAAATCAATGTTTGATACATTTTACTTTCCTTTACAAACCAGGAGTGACAATTCACTGCTTTCCATACTATGGCAAATTTCATATTTTCATGATTTTGCAAATATTTTTCATACATGGCTTTTAATCATATCCGCAGATTCTATCAGTATTCTAGGATATAATTCACCTGGGCCTTCAAAATGAAACTCATTTAATCAGATAACAGTGTGTTTACTCTCTCTCACAGTCTGTAGGTAGCATTTTGTAGTATATTTGGAAACTGATTCTAATACATTTTATCCAATGCTCTGTAGGTTACTTAAATTTTCTAAGTGTTAATTTAGAGTTGTAAAAAAAATGCTAACAATTCTACTTTGGTAATATTGTTAGATAAATTCAATAAAATAAGGTTTACAAAACACCTTAAATGCAGTAGATTTGTGGTATGAGTCTGTTTACAAAATATAAGGTTAATTGGTTAATCACAGATTCTGGTGGTTTCAGACAACGAAGCAGATCAATAACGGAGATTTCTGTTTTTTCTTTTCATTTTAAAATAAGAATAGTGATAGAGTGAAAATAATATTTCCACAAATTATTTGGTGTTGAAAAAGGTATTTGATCTAGCTGAGAATTCACTATTCCCTTTAAAAAAAAATGGAAAAGTAATACTGACTGGGGGTGGGGTGTAGTGATGATATAAAAATGTATAGATAGATATAGATATAGATACAGGTAAAGATATAGATAGTGATGTGTGTGTTATATAAAGTTGAAAACTCTGTCATTTATCTTTCTATCATCTATCTATCTATCTATCTATCTATCTATCTATCTATCTATCTTCCAACTCTATCTATCAACCTACCTACCTATCTACTTACCTACTTAAGAGTGTCTGTGGGTGTAGGTGTGTGTACTGATTAGTGTTTGTTCACTCACCTCCTCTTCCCCCTGGGCTTGGGGTTCAATATCATATAGGTTTTGTCCTTCCATTTTGAAGAAAATTTTCATTAAGGGACAATAGTCACTGAGCTATTGGTAGCAACATGTCTCTGTGTAGGATATATTAGTGTCTAAAGTAAAGCAACAGCTTTCTGGTAAGCATCATTAGGAATTATGAAGAGAATAGTTGCAAAGTGATGTGGGTTTTATTAAAAGTTGAAATGCTTAGACTGTAAAGCTTTCTATAGTGTTTTTGTTCTTTTTTAAAGAAAGATATAAAGAAAATAAAAGTGAGGAAATCTAGCATAGTGCTAGAGATAATGATGTTTACATGTTTTGATTAATTATCATCTCATTGATTCTTAGACTCTAAACAGTGGATAACATGTATGGTAATTATTACCTTTATCAACATCATCATCACTATCACTTCTATGGAGCTTATCATGTACTATGTAAGTAGTGTTCTAAACCCTTTATAATGTATTTCATCGAACCCTTACAAAAGCGCTATGAGTAGGTACTATTATCTTCATTTTGTAAATGAGGAGACTAAGACCCTGTTAGCATGAGATAAAATGACTGGGCTTCCATAGTCTACAAGCGATGAAGCCAGGATTGGAATCAAAGCAGTCGGACCCCAGAGTCATGCTTATGACCGCTCTACCCAAGTAGAGGGCATTGCTCTGTGTAATGGAGCGGATATTAAATTGAGATCCACACAGAAAAGAAATCAGTATGCTTCAAGTTTCCTCAGTCACACCATCAGGGTAATAATAGGTATTTCCTATTTGCCTCCTGGGGCTATTTCAAAAATGAACAAAGTTGCCTAAATTCAAAAGTTGTATGTTCCCTGAGGAAAATATAAAAATTTAGAGTATAGTAACTAATACTAGCTGTGCATATTTGATGTGCACATGTATTTATTTTTCACTTCATCTGGGGATATCTCAAAAAATAGACTTGTGGCACAAAAAAGCTATAATACTCAATTACTCAAAAGAGGACAATTCAAAGATGACAATTTTTATCCTAAAACAATGAAATTAAACTGTATCCTTTATGAATGTTTTTAAATTAATCATATGAATTAAACAAAGCCTTGCTAAAAAATACCAGTGAAGATTGCATAAGAAAGAAAAATGCATTTAATTCTCACTGAAGAATGTATAAATTAATCCCCTCTCCTGAAATTATTTATTGAATTTCACAGGCCAGCAGATTGGTGAAAGAGTACCAGACTGAACAAATAGTAATTATATCAGGAATTCAAGGATGGTTAATATTATTCAGTTATTCATCTAGTCAATAAAAATGTTCATCATTCAGTTCAAGGTAAAAAGAAATATATTCTTATATCTTAAATGTATCTCTACCTTTACTTCACTCCTCACAAATAAGCATATGACCAATTTTAATATCCTGTCTTGACTAAAAGAAGATAGATATCTTTAAGAGACCAGGAATGAAAAGAAGTTTTCTCAACATGGTAAAGAATATCCTAAGCTAACCACCAGCGTCATACTTCGGGGTCAAAGACTTGAGACACTAACATTAAAATTAGGAGTAAGATAGGAAGCTGACTATCCTTGTATTTAACATTTTTAGAAGACTTAATGCAAAAACATAAAATTATTATACTAGATACAGCTTCTGGCAAGAATGATCACAATTATAATTATTTGCAAATAATATTATAAATATAAAAATAATTGAAAGAAGCAACTGAGAAACTTCTAGAACTAAAAAATAGTGGTTGGATATCAAACACATGTAAAAACTCTATTCTGTTAATGTTTATCAGTAACAAGAAATTAGGAAATACACTGAAACAGAAAAAAATGTAATGTTCACCATTGAAGTAAAAGTGTAGGATACATAGAAATAAGTTTAATATGAGAAATGCACAACCTATACAGATAATAACAAAAAAAGTTTACTGTGAGACACAAAATGTTTTGAATAGAGAAGAGTATTATTTTCCTGGGTTGAGGGAAGCTAATTAAATAGTGTAAAGACAGCAATTCTTTACACATAGATTTAATACCATTCCAATAAAAATTCCAATGATGTTTTTTGGTGAAGAGATTGAAATTGTGAATCAAATTCTGTCCTTTGGAAGAATATATAGTTACATGCAGTCAAGAAATTAGAAAAGAAGAAGAAAAAAAAGGACCTTGCTTTGCCAGGTACCATAACTTAATATAAAATAAAGGTAGTCAGAATACTGTAATAAGAACTAGAAGATAAAGAGAACAGAATAGATGATCCTTCAAACATATCTTAATATGGATAAAACAAATTTATATGTATTCGGACACCATACTTTATCAAAGAGAAAAGGAAATGTTAATAAATAAATGTTTCTTTAAAGTAATATATATTTGGAGAAAGATACCTCCTCATACCACAATAAGTTCTAGAAATATTAGAGTTGGATCTCAAATTGAATCATAGAAATATCATAGTGTCTCAGTGTAGGTATTGAAAGACATGTGCCTGCATAAGATCACCAGGAGAATGAGTGTAGTTAGAGAAGCAAACTGTTCCAAGGACTATGGGAACTCCAGTGTGTAGATCTCAGGTAAGGAGCTAAACATAGCCAAGAAGACAGAAGGTGTGGTCACCCAGGTTGGAAATCCCTGGAACAGCATGTCCAAGGAAGCAAACTGAACAAAAACTTTTAAGATGAATGGATAACTCAGAGTAGCAAATGCTGCTGAGCAATCAAGAAAGATGAAGACTGATAGATGAACACTAGTTGCAGGGTTCAGTATGCTGGTAGAGGTAAAAGCCTGATTTTAGTAATTCAAGAGAGAATGGTGGGAGAGAAATTGTGGAGAGAGTATAAATAGCTCTTCAGTGTATAGGAGAGGAATGAAGTGGTAGAAGTCAAGAGGGAAAGTGAAGGCAAGAGAATTTGTTTTTATTTTTATTTTTGTTATTATTATTATTATTATTATTATTATTTGGAAGAGAGAAGAAGAACCAAAAAGTGATGATACAAGAGGGAGGTCGAAATAGGGATGGGCGGAGTAATGCCCTCGAGCAGGAGAAAGGGCTGGGATCAGGGGAACCTTGGTGGCTCAGCCTGTTACGCAGCCAACTCTTGATTTCGGCTCAGGTCATGATCTCACGGTTTGTGAGTTCAATGCCCACATCAGGCTCTGGGCTGATAGTGTGGAGTCTGCTTGGGATTCTCTTTCTCCCTCTCTCTCTCTCCCCCTCCTCCACTCATACTCTCTCTCTCTCTCAGAATAAATAAATAAGCTTTAAAAAAAAAAAGGCTGGGATTTAAAGCATAAGTGCAGACTTGGTCTTTTCTAGAAATAAGAAAAGTTCATCCAAAATGATGGAAGACTCAGATAATTGTACACAGATGCAGAAAAAGTGGGTGCAAATGGTAGTGGAAGATCATGTTAGTTCTCTTCTGACTGCTTCTAATCTCTCAATGAAATAATAAGGAGCATGACTATCAACTAAGAGTGAGGCTGGAAAAGGGTTGGGGGAGGGGGCTGAGGGCTTGAAGAGAAGGGGAAGGTGTGCGATAAGCATCCAGAAATGTGGGAAGGGAAATGGACTAAAGAAAAATGGCATGACCGCAGAGCAACACGAAGGGTCCATTTGAAGTGAGTGATAATGAATTTATGGTGAGATTAGACAGCATACTTGTCTGTTTTTCATCAGCCACATTCAGCTTAGAAGGAGTAGAATTTACCCAGTGTTAGAATTCATGGAGTGAAAATAAGTAAAGGAGCAGCACGAGAAATGAACATTACAAAGCAGTGATACCAATGGAATGTTGAATATTAAGCTGGTTGAGAAAGTGAGGGCATGAAAGAGGTAAGGAACAATGAATAGGTGTGAGCATCAATGGTGAGACTAAAAAGGCTGAAGATGATGTATTAAAAAGTGAACTGGAGAGTAAAGAGATGGTAGTCAAAAAGAGTATAGTTGACCTTGAGACTGTGGAGTCACTGCAGTTACTCCTAATGACAAGTTCTAGAATAGCACCATGGAGTAAGAACAAGAAACGTAGTTAAGGGTATGGAAAAGTTAATTTCATGGACATTAAAATCACCAAGAATTATTAGGAATAATGGTAGAACAATGATACAGAGGAAAAATCTTCAAGGAAGGAGGTGGGTGACCTGAGGATTCATAGAGAACATCAACGAGCGGGTGTAGTGGGCAAATAGATGGGGGCATGAGATTCATAGCTGGGTGTTGTTATGAGGGAGAAAGGAGGATGATATGAAAGTGGCCATGAGGAGCAAGGACACCTGCCTACCTTCATGCTCAGGCAAATGAAAAGCGTGAGGGAAAATGATAGTTACTCCTTGGGGGCGCTGTGGGAGGAGCAGTATGTCAGGGAGAGCTAAATGAAGAGAATACTAAGTGAACAGGGAGAGTATGTGGGGGATTTTGCTGAGTTCCGATCTTGAGTTCCAGAAGGCTCACTGAAGGGGTTTCCAAAGATGAGAAGTGGGAAATGGGTTTAGCAAATCTGATGTCCAGAGCTGTGTGAGGATTAGAGTCTGGGGAACTCTAAGTGGTGATACGGCAAACTTGAATTTCTTGAGTCCTGATTGTTCCAAGGTGGATGGCAATGGTAGAGAGCAGGGTGTTAGCATGAACAGGACAACAGCAACAACAACAGCAATAACAACAACAACAACAACAATGAGCAGCTGGAATTCTAAGGAAAATGGTTAAATTATGGGATATCCAATCAAGACTAAAGATTTCAAGGAACATCCAGCAACACAACATGCTCAAAATAGCTACATTTAAAAAGCAGAACATAAAATGGCATACATGGTATTATATAAATCTTATTTGTAAATGCATGCATAAAAATGGTAGAAAATACCTAAAAATTTAAATGTTTATGTTAAATCTTAGATGATTTTTACCTTTTTAAAATATTTTTTATCATTTCCAAATTTTAATAAGTTTATTTGCGGGTGTAATCAGAAAAAAGTCCTCGTGTATTTTTAAATAAATAGTAGTGCTCCCAGGTGTTCTTCTAACATGCTGTTGATATTTTATTTCTCGACAAGAGCAGTGGCTTTTCCAATTATCAATTTTTAATTACTTTAAAAAATGCATAATATGGGCAAATGTTTTTTTTTCCTGCATGTTTTATTTCACACACATACACAATTAAGTTCCCTGCAATTTCTCTCGCCTCTGCACATGGTATCTGAGCATGTGTAAAGATAAATGAGCACATGGGCCTTCTGCACGGAAGGCTCAGGTAAATACCTGGCATATAGAAGTTTCAGGGTCACATAGGCTGCTGTGTCCATTACACTGACATGGAACGCAGGTACCCAGGGTTGGTCTAGGAGTGTGGCTGCCTGGCTCAGACCGTAGTCGATAAAATCCTGGCATGCATGTCTGAAAGAAAAGGAAACCAATTAGGGCAGCCAAGTTATAAATCTTCATTTAGCAATACTTGGGTTCTTCAGTGGTTAAAAAGGACTACGGTTCCCCTCCCTGCATTAAAGGCAACATCACTTATAAACACAAGTGCCAGTTTTGATTCCTAATGTGTACTTTTGTGTGGTCCTTCAAGTGTACCGGGAGCATCCGAGACATCAGACCTTGGAAAGGAAAGCTGTCATTTGCATATACCACTCAGTCTGAAACAACTTCAAGTAGTTATTTTTTGTTTTTTATTTTTATTTTTTGAAAAATAGGTTTATTTTTAAATAAAATTGTCATTTGGACTAGAGAGAGAATTCCAATGTCTTTGAAAACCTAAAATCTGCTTCTGCTGTGCCTGATGGATAACTAGCAAATGTCCAATGAGACTCAGGGAAATATTAAATAGAAAAGTGTCATGGTTGCATTATTTATATCGATATAATTTAAAGACGATAAAAGCAAGAAATTCAAAATTCTCCTGTCTTGGGAATATTAGGCCACCAATAAAATTTATCTTTCCCTGATCCATTTTTTTTTTTCATTTTGCAACAAAAATCTGAGAGCAAACAGAAAACTGCTCGCAAAGCTGACATATGCAAAATCAAGACTTCTATCTTCATTCGGGTTTATTATGCAAATGTCTCAAAAACATCTCTGGCTTTCTGGAAGGAAGCCCACAGCTCTGAAGAGGTAATGAGAAGAGTCTTGTGTTCCAGACTCAGTCCTCTTGGTATGCAAAGCTACTGCATTTATCAGATGTTGTTTGATTTAGGAGTAAAAGGTAAGAGTTGGTTTTTCAGATCACAGTGAAGGTTATAAAGGGACTGTTTTACCACCTTGGCTATGTATGATTTTTTTTGTCACAGGATATCTTGTTCCCATTGATGAAAGAAAAGTGGTTGCTGAATAACAGGAAAAAAATATGCATAAAGGACTCTCTAATGCCTCTGCATTCTTTTGGTTCTGGACTAGGTCATCCAGAGTGGAATATACAAAAAGCTTCCTTGGAAAAAGAAAAAGATCAATAGTCAGCACTCTCCTTGCTTACTTTGATTTGGATACAGCAAAAGTACCTCCATTAAGCATTTAATTAAGAGTCTCTTTGCTTTTATCCCAGCCTATGAGAAATTCCAAGAAGATTAAATAATGTCCCAGCTTCGAGCAATCCAGTAAAGAAAATCGGGAACAGTATTCAAAATATTTTGAGTCTCGTTTGTCTTGTGGTGGACTTAATAATATATTTTAATACATATTACATTTTAAAATTTAAATATAATGCATTGTCTTTATTCATATTATTTAAAATCAAGGTTCATATTGCCATTGTTACCAAATAAAGTCTAGGAATTATGGCTGAGTAATTCATTTAAGAAACTGAAGAAACAAGTCAAGGTGTATTGAAAAATATTTCACAGCATGAGTTGTTCCAATTCTTTCATATGTGGACTATAGAATAAAACTGGATTTTCTTTACATGAATTTCACCCTTGGACACCTATATAATTATTGTTATTTTACTGGTGTATTTGCTTAGGGTGTAAGTGGTGTGTGTGTCAGTGTGAAAATCACACAAATTAAGATCTCCTAGCTCCACTTTAGACCTCAAAGAAAAGTTTAAAAGAAATCTCAGAGGAAGAATAAAATTCAGAAACAGGAGTTTTCATTGAGGAATTCTATGAAATTCAGTGGTATAAACTGAAAGCGGAAGGTGAGCACCACAGGTGAAGTTTACCATAACACACACCCAGTTTCTCCTGTTACTGTGGCTCTTCCCAGGAAACATAGCAGGACAAAAAGGAAAACCACCCATAGTAGGAGTTTGAGCCTGAGCTCCAAGTGGAGCTCTGTGTTGAACCTTCTAGGCTGATCTTTGTGGTTTCCAATCCTGGCTGCACATAGAATCATCTGAGGAGTTTTATATACTGACACCTGGCTCCACCTGCAGAAATTCTTATTTAATTTAATTGGTGGAGAGTAGGGCCAGGGTTTAAAACTCCGAACTGGGTCTAATAAGCAGCCAGAATTGAGAATCATTGATGTGATCGTCATTCTCTGCTGCTAATGTTTGCCTTTTATTTTTTTTTAAATTTTTTTTTTCAACGTTTATTTATTTTTGGGACAGAGAGAGACAGAGCATGAACGGGGGAGAAGCAGAGAGAGAGGGAGACACAGAATCGGAAACAGGCTCCAGGCTCTGAGCCATCAGCCCAGAGCCCGACGCGGGGCTCGAACTCATGGACCGCGAGATCGTGACCTGGCTGAAGTCGGACGCTTAACCGACTGCGCCACCCAGGCGCCCCAATGTTTGCCTTTTAAAGGCGTTCAGACTCTGGCACTGTGGCACAGATGACTATGAAAGCCTTAATTTTACACGATAGTTTTGTCTGAGGAATACAGGCAAGTCGCCTGGTGTCACTGAGACATGCTTTCCCCCTCCCACAAATGAGCAGGTGTATTAACTCAGATGATTTCTGATTTTTCTTTCAGTGCTAACACTTGAGACAAATTTTATGTCCTGACAGATTGAATTTCTAAGAGATAGCAAAGCAAAAGAGACTATGCAAGAGTTAGAAACTTAGAACACTTTTTCAAGGAACTGGATGTTATTTATTCCATCATAGTCCCCTCCTTTCTTGGATTTTTTTTTGTATTTATTCTTTCCACTTTTTGATATTTTTGAGGGAGTTTTTCCATATCAGATATTTTCTCTTCTCAGTGAACGGGGGTAAAATTCATGAGAATGATTATGCTTGAGTCGGAATAAAAGAGGAAAGATAATAGCTACTTTTTCAAGTCCTGTCTAAAATCCTTTCTGAAACAAAATGGAGAATTTTAAAAAAGCAAATAAGTAAACACTGTCCTAATAGTATCTCCTTCTTTCTAACTCAAACTTTTCCAAAGCCTTCTTTCCATGTGCAAAAATTATTCATAGCTCAATCATCTTCTGCTGTCCTTCCATTTTTATTTTTATAATATGGCATCTCATCAAAATGTATGAATCACATTTGCACAAAAACGTGGGAGGAAGGAAACAAGGAAATGAAGACAAAGAGAACAGAGAATCTCCAGGTGCAGGGTTACACAACATCCCCATCTCTCTCCTCAGACTTTAACAAGAAAAACAGACACTTGTGCTGTTGCCAGTGGAAACACTATCTTCTGTCTTAGATGGGTTTTGCAACCAGGCAGTCCTTAGTTTAATTCTTGTTCACCGCTTACTACATATAATTTCACGCAGGTTTTGAACACTGTGGTTGCAGTTTCCTCACCTCAAACGTAAGGATCTGGATAACATCCTAGTTGAGTATGCAAGTGCATCTAGGTTTTTTGAAACAGACTTATCCAGGCTCAAATCACAGTTTTGCTGCTTTCTAGCTGTGTGATTCTGGGCTGGGCTTCCATTTTCCCATCCACAAAATGGGGATCACAATATATACTCAATGTTGATGCAAGTATACCAGGAAATGTGCTTGGTATTGTACAGGATCCATCCAGCAAATGGTAAGTTTTTTTTTTTTTTCTTTTATAAGGTTGTCGGGAGGATTAAATAAGATGAGGTATGTTTAGTGCTTGACATATAGTATATCAACATAGATGCCTCTATTCCAGATAACTTGTTAAACATAGTCATTGAAGACAGACTAAAAATAAAAACAACAGTAATTGTTCTACACCGCATCGGATCACAGAATATCAGTGTATACCACTTACCCATAC
This sequence comes from Herpailurus yagouaroundi, assembly GCF_014898765.1. NCBI lineage: Eukaryota > Metazoa > Chordata > Mammalia > Carnivora > Felidae > Herpailurus > Herpailurus yagouaroundi. Next base: position 35,873,870 of record NW_024412429.1, read on the forward strand.
CATATTCCTCAATAATTGTATGCACATGAAAACAGTCTTTGGATCTTCCACATACAACAAAAGTGGTGCAGGGCATCCCAAGAGATGTGCGTATGGAAGAAGAAAAGTCTATTTTCACTATTTTGTCTTGAGTTTTGTGAGTTGATAATAGGTATATATTTTGGGGGGATTTAAAAAATTATTTTTAGTAGCCAAAGTAACAACTTCTGAACGGTGACTCAGTGGACACCAGCCATTCAACTGTGAGCCAGAAGCCTTATTTTACCATGAGAGTGAGGAGATAGATGCTGAAATGAACAACATATGATCCAGAGATCATCTGCAAATATTTGATTACCATGGTCTTCTTGCAGAGAACCACATACTCAATGCTGACTATTTTCCATTTCTGCATATAACCTAACCTGAGTTTAGGTTTGTTTTGGTCAGTTGGGTAATAATATTAACTGAGACAATGATGAGAAACAGCTTCAATAAAGATAGTAAAGCCAATAGCTGTCACATCAACAAATGTGGTAAGGAAATTGGGTCTTCACTTCTAAAGGTAATCTGGTCTTTTACTTCAAATCATAAATTGTACAAAGTAGGTATGTCTAGAACTAACATTTTCTTTTTTTTTTTAATTTTTTTTCAACGTTTTTATTTATTTTTGGGACAGAGAGAGACAGAGCATGAACGGGGGAGGGGCAGAGAGAGAGGGAGACACAGAATCGGAAACAGGCTCCAGGCTCCGAGCCACCAGCCCAGAGCTCGACGCGGGGCTCGAACTCACGGACCGCGAGATCGTGACCTGGCTGAAGTCGGACGCTTAACCGACTGCGCCACCCAGGCGCCCCTAGAACTAACATTTTCAATGAACAGGGCTGTAGCATCATAAGACTACAAGTAACAGATAAAGGCGAAGTGTCTTCGCAATTGGCTATATTTTCAGCAGTAACTAACACTTAATTTTATTTATTTGCAACCACATTTTGGGTAAAAACATGAAATGAATAGCTTGTAAATGCAAATGTCTCTAGAATACCATACATTTGGCAAAAATATTGTAAAGGAATTGCTTTGTGTATTCATGACCCAAAGCATATGTTACTGGAATGGGAAGTATTATTTCAAAACTGTCCTTAGCTCTTGCTTTGATGATTAGATTTTATGCTTGGGTAATTACACTTTAGATTCAAGATGAATTATAAATAAGATGTATAATGGATTAGAGGCAATGGGATGTGGAGAACACCTCGGGCACCTTATTATGAGAGATAGGCCTTTATCCCCATAATCTCAATACTAAGGTATTACTGTAATTATTGTCTGTAAATGGGAGCTTAAGTGAAATTCACAGGACATAGGTGAAGCCCAACGAAGATGCTAGTTTGTATGTGTTCCTAGTTTTCTTAATCTTTTTCATTTATCATTTTCCTTATTTGTGCTAATAAATATTTTCATATAATGATGGAAAATTGCTAAGATTAATGGGAAAGTATGTTTTAGAATATGCTATTTAAAAAGCCTACCAATAACAAGAAGAATTTTTTTTAAATTTTTTTTGTAATGATTATTTATTTTTGAGACAGGGAGAGACAGAGCATGAACAGGGGAGGGTCAGAGAGAGAGGAAGACACAGAATCTGAAACAGGCTCCAGGCTCTAAGCTGTCAACACAGAGCCCGATGTGGGGCTTGAACTCACAAACTGTGAGATCATGACCTGAGCCGAAGTCGGACGCTTAACCGACTGAGCCACTCAGGTGCCCCAAGAAGAAGAATTTTTAACATTTAAAATCTGGAGTGGAAGGTAGAATGAATTAAAATAATTTGCTACTCTACTAGCATTTTTATTTGTAAGTGAACAGCATTATTTTAAATAAATGCAGAAAAAATAAAGCTGTAGTAGCTTTCTCTTCAGGACAAGTAAAGGTCAATCTTGCCTACTTGCTCCATACTTTTTATAGCAAAATCATATTGCAGAATCAGAGAATTCTACAACTTCAAAACCCAATGTGTTCTTTTATAGATTGGATAACTATGTAACAACTCCTATAGCAATTAAAGAATTGACCAAAGTCACATAATAATGTTATAATCAAACATTTCTTGGGACAAAATTCTAGAAAAGTCTCAAGTTCTTTCTGTCTTGTATCTTTGAATCTTTTATGCTCATTGGAAAGGTAGCATGTTTTATATGTGCCACATTGACTGTCTCATTGTTCACATCTACACTGTGTGTGCATATGTGTATTTTGGTTGGTTGTGCATATAAGTACAATACATATACTTACTGGTGTGTACAAGTGCATATTGTCTATGTGGGAGTTATGATTTAATAATGAGGTGGATTATTTGATTATTTATGATCAAAATAGACACATTCATATGACTATTGTCTTTCAAAACGATCACAAAGCTATTATTCTAAGGATGTTTCACAGATATTTGCAGTTATTCTTATGAAATTCTTCTCTGAACAATGTGGAATTTATATAATGGTAATTAAGTTGAATGACACTGCAGTTTACAATAGGGCTTTCACACGCATATTTTCATTGAAATCAATCCTCATGATAATTCTATAGGTAAAAATCCTCAGGTCCAGCAACAGGCAAGCAAATGCCCTGTCCAAGTGGTGAAACTAGGGAGGCTTCACTGAGACCAAACCCCTTTTCATTATAATAGGCTACATCTCAAGATATTTATATTCATTATTTTTAAGTTACTTTAGTTTTGACCTGGTGCCATCACCTGCTTTAGGATTTCTCAAATCCTATTTACAAAAGATGCATGAAGTTTTTTCAAAGAAACCAGTATGTGGACATACATTGAATTATTCCATAATAATACTATTAGCATCAACCCACGTGGACTACTGCCAGGTAGTATAAGAAATACTTTAGGTTCTTAGCTCATTTCACCTTCATAGGAGGCTCAGCTATTAAAAATATCCAACGAGGTACGCTGTGGGGACCAACCAATCTGCCGCCCTCCCCAGGAAGGAATGTGGGCTGTAGGGCCGGAGCAGGTCTGGAAGAGCCCTCTCATGCCAGCTTTCGCTGGTTGCACTGTGGGAGGCAGGAGAGGGTGAGTGTGGAGGCAGTTAGTGAGGGGCTTAGGGATTTACCAGGCGAAGATTAAAGGGGACTAGTAAATGGTGCAAGGTCTCAGTCCAAGCATATGGTGACGTCGAGATTCAAACCCAGGCCAGTTTCTCATCCATTCCACCTCTTCCCACATTATACTCTTCCTATTAATATTTAATATTCACAAAAATGAAATAGACTTCCAGAGGATAAAGATCTAGAAAATAGGCCAACTCTAAAGATAATCAAAGGAAAATCCCAGAGAGTAAAATAGGCAATTTTAGAAATATAATGACTGAATGATAGTGTCACTATTGGAACAGTATATGTCCTACTGAGAAGCCTATGTGAAAGGGAACAGTCTGCTATTAATTGCCTAAGTTTTGTCACGTTCTACATAAAAACAGTTTTTCCAAGCCCAACATAATCCTGTCTCATAATCACTGCAGCTTAAAAAATGTCTTTAGCCATGTAGAAGAGATGCCAAGAAAATAGATCAGATATACTAAATATGCCTTATGAAAACATTCTTGTTTCCTGACTATTCCGTAGTTTTACAAATCTTAATTTTCATCAAATATTTCCCTCCACATGTGATTCCTGTTTGTACGTAACAATCACACCACCCTGATCTTTTTTTTTTTTAATTTTTTTTTTCAACGTTTTTTATTTATTTTTGGGACAGAGAGAGACAGAGCATGAACGGGGGAGGGGCAGAGAGAGAGAGAGAGACACAGAATCGGAAACAGGCTCCAGGCCCTGAGCCATCAGCCCAGAGCCTGATGCGGGGCTCGAACTCACGGACCGCGAGATCGTGACCTGGCTGAAGTCGGACGCTTAACCGACTGCGCCACCCAGGCACCCCAACACCACCCTGATCTTACCGTGTCTCACGCTGTGAGTGGAAAGTAAAAAAAAAAAAAAAAAAAAAAAAAGAATAGTTTACGGGTATGCATGAAGAAGTAAACCTGACTGCAGCAAAGACAGTTCTGGAAGTATTTCCATTTGGCTGGTTAAGTGAGTTGAGCTAATGCAGGTTAGTGGGAGCCAGCTTACCTCACAGGACAAACCGGAATAGCCTGGGGGACAATCACATCTTTCTATCAAACGAGCTGGAGGAGTCACCGCTGTTATGCGTCCTTGTTCAGCTACCTCCATCGAGATTTCAGAAATCCTAGAAACAGCGAGTGTGTGCTTGGATCACCACAGCAGTACATTAAACTCACCTAGCAAACACCCAATCCTACAGTCTTCTCAGGTTTTTGTCAATAACCTTGAGCTTGTCCTATTGTTTTATTTATTTTTTTAAAAAAATTTAAATGTTTATTTATTTTTTTTGAGAGAGAGGGATAGAGAGTGAGCAGGAGAGGAGAAGAGAGAGATGGACACAGAATCCCAAGCAGGCTCTGCACCGTCAGCACGGAGCCCGATGCGGGGCTTGAACCCTTGAACTGTGAGATCATGACCTCAGCTGAAATCAAGAGTAGGGCACTTAATCAGCTGAGCCATGCAGGCGACCCTGTCCTATTGTTTGAACGCTGCCTAAATTTGACTTATTCCTGTATCTTTGCTTCCTCAAAGGCTGAGATTACACATTAGTAAAATATTCACATAAATCATAAGGAGTTTAGTAAATTAGATGTCTGATGTCCTGTTGAGAAGTTATTATGAAGATTTTTTCTCCACATTTTAAAATGTGAGTGGCTTCAGGTAGACATGGCCAATTAATTAGACATTTATATTCCTTCAAACAGACAAACCAAGGTCATTTCCCATTAGAATATCTCCCGTAGTCACTAGTGAAATTGCTTTTAATTTACAACTAGCCCGATTTCTTCCTCTTGAGTCTCTGAATGTCCTTTCAAGAACTTTAGAAAACCATCTAGAAAACAACGATTGAGCATACTCTAATTAAACGCTGATCTCTTTCTGAGATAGAGTACCTTTCAAATTAGTTATTTTGTTAATTTTATTAAATAAATCCTTCAAGTATCTTAACTCACCTTTCCTATTGGTAGAAAGGTCCTTATAATTGAAAACAGTATTCCTAGTAAAAATGTCGATACCCTTTACATTAATTTGAAATTATGCATTAAAAATATATGCAGTCCATAAACTCAGACTATTTCATGACTGACTAACTGGTAACATGAAATGTTCTGCAAATAAACTTTTAAATGAGAAAACGAATAGTTTTGCTTCACTAAAAGTCACCTCCAATAGCTTAAGGAGCTTGAATCATAAACTTTGTAACAAGCATAGGTAGGTTTTATTGACACTGAATTATGAATGCACACTCTGACTTTGCTAGATTGTAATCTGCACCCTGAAGATCAGCCAGCCTTTACGAGGCACATGTTCAATTAAAATTCAGATTTTCCTCTCCCCTCCTTTTAGTAGACAGAGCCTTTAGATCTGTAAACAAACCAATCCCCTCCTGTAAGAAAGAGTCTACCTTTATGTCCCCCTGGATTCTCTGTGGGAGTAAGAAGGTAACATGGTGTTTGTTCACAAGTCAGTTACTTCCGCATTTTATGATATTTTATAACATGAGTTCCTAGCATCCTCTTCCCTTCTCTTATCTATGCATGCACATAACAGGCTAGTGAGTATTTAAAAACCAAGAAAAACTTGGGGTGTCTGAGTGGCTCAGTCGGTTAAGTGTCTTGACTTCAGCTCAGGTCATGATCTTGCAGTGTATGGATTTGAGCCACACATCGGGCTCTGTGCTGACAGTTTGGAGCCTGGAGCCTGCTTCCGATTCTGTGTCTCGTTCTCTCTCTGCCCCTCCCCCGCTTGCTCGTGCACCTGTGCGCTCTCTCTCTCGCTCTCGCTCTCTCTCTCAAAAATAAATAAACATTAAAAAAATTAAAAACCAAGTAAAACTTGAATTGCGTGTCAACAACAGATATTTGTGTAATACACCTGGTTTTTCTCAGGAGATAAGAGAGGAACTGTTTTGCTTGAATCAGGGATTTGGCCAAACTCAAGCTTCTATTTAAGTGAATACCGAAATGCAAAGTTGTTATATCCTTCATATAAATGTAGAAGACAAAAGCAAAGAAATGAAAACAACAACGTCAGCACTGACATTATGTACAAAGTCTCAAGCTACATGTAAAACTCTTAAACTCTCTGCTTCTGAGACTACTTTAAATTTGTAACTGAATAAAGACACAGGCTTATGTCCTAACTATTTTAGCAGGGGCTTTGGTTTTAGCAGGGGCTTTGGGGGCGGGAAGGTTCAAATATATTTTTCACCTTTGTCACAACTCCACTGTATTAGAAACGTAAGGGCAGGTCCTTTGCTTTATTTGTTCTTATTGTTGATACACAATGGCTTTAGTTTTTATTGAGCCTAGAAAAAGTGATGTATTTATTTATCCTTAGGTTTCAGAAAATCATCTCTTAAACCAAAGCATTTTATTTAGGGAGATCTGTGAATAACGTGACAAGAGAAAGAGACTTGTGAGGGGAAAAGACCAAACAACAACAACAACAACAAAGTGGTCTTTTCCACCATAAAAGGTGGAAATGGTGTGAGGGAAGCAAAGAAAGTATAATGAAAGATGCATGAAAACACTGCTTCTGTCAGTTCCACTGACAAAACGTTCTGTGCACTGCTATGTTCTCACTGCAGCATGGAGCCATTTGCAAAGTAACGATTAATTTCCACACTCACAAAGTTACCCGCTGTCTTCCATGAGACGGAAATGTGGCCTGGCTTCTGCCATCTGATTTACACTTGGTATTCTAAAATAATTAATGATATCACTGACAGTATATTTTTAGTACATGCTTTTTTTTTATCATTTCACAGAAAATAATCTTAGACATGAGAAATGTAAAGAGAACACCATAAGGATACAGATATGAAAGTGAATTTTGGTCCTTGATTTATTCTCTAACCCAAAGGCCCTACTTACGATACCTTCAGAAAAGCAATACGGATCTTCTCCAACAAAGAAAAAAGATGTTCTTCCATGTTTAGTATACTTTAAACATCTGAAAGTTGCTATTTATATATTCATTGCTTTGCCAATAAAAGGCTTCATAACTGTTTTGTTTTGTGTTCCTAAACTGATCTACTACTAATTTATTATACAAGACTATTTCAAACATCTATTGAGTCCATATTTTTACAGGAAATAACAGAGAAACTGACATGCCACAGAAATTGAGACTATGTGTATGAACTCCATGCAACTTTCAGCCTCCATGGTAGGAACCTTAGCTACATCCGTGCAATTCCTCAGTTTATCTCCCTGGATAAGTTGTTCCTTCCACTCTAGGAACATGACCACATGTTGTCATTTTGAAATCTGGCTTCTCCATTATTTTTTCTTTATCCTGTCATTTTAAATGTCTAACTTGCTACAAACTCCTTTCCTTCATGGTTTCTAAACAAGTTTACTTCTCTTTTGGATTAAACCGTCACCCCTTGGCCTTTGACACTGTCCCATTCCTCCCTTTCACATTTATGTTCATGAAAAACAAGAGTCTACACCCATACCCATACACCCATGTTATTGGTCTATACCCACTGTATCCCTTTCATTGCTCAAAACTTTGATATCTGCCCCAGGATTCTACTAAAGCTGGTGTTATGAATGGCACAGTGTGATCCTAAGTGTCAGTCTCAAAAGCCTCATTTTAATTGGCCTCTTTGGGTGATATGCAAAGGCTGTACTCCCTTATAGGATTCTCACCCTTCGGCTTTCAGGACACCACATTTACTCTTACTATTCTTCTGTTCTTTTCCCTTCAGTGTGATTCCTAATCTTTCACATCATGATGCACAGGGAAAGGGACGATGCTGTAGGGCACACTGGGATGAACATGTGAGAATGCCCATGGTTGGAAAAGATGGGAATAACTAGGCCCTCTCTGGCTCCCCTGAAGGTCAAAGGTCACTGTTTCAGCAATCTTGTAGTCTATTTACAACATAACAGTTATCTATCTCTACCCTATGTGGCTACTCTTGAATTTCTGACACCTAAAACTCACCAGGTCAAAGGTCAACTTGATATATATATTTTTTCCCCTTAAACTTGCTTCTCATCCTATTATTCTTTTGGGGGGAATGGTAATATCCTCCACCATATGACCTGGATACCATCCTTGACTTTTGTCTTCTATCATCACACTCCCAAACACTTTGAAATCTTTCTTGTCTGTGTCTTACTGATCTTACTTATAGACTCTAAAATAAGAATTTATTTTATTCCATTAGGGTTTACCTGCTTTGTCTCATGATATTTCCATAAGTTGCTTTGATAAGAATATAATGAATATCATGTAGAATACCCAAGAAGTCTTCACGGGTCACGGTTCTACTGATTCGAGGGTCATCACCATAATATTTCCATTCTTTCTGTTAATAAGAAGAGAAACCACTTTGATGAAACTAAATGCGAAACCACTGGCATCCTTGCACCAAACTAATAACCTTACCTCTGTCATTTCAATCTCGTGCCTTGTCAATTGGCCAATTAGAGGAGCAGCCATATGCCTGATGATAATTCTAGCATGAGTAGGAGTCCCACCTCGAATTATAACTTGAGGATTATAGGTGGAGAAACCTGTCTCTTCCCGAGCCTCAAAATAGATCGCGTACTTGAGTTTGCCTCCATAGGCCGTCAACTGATGGAATAAAATAAGGAATGATGAGTTACATGATGCCCCCCATGGCATGATTCCAAAAGTATATTTTCCTTTGTTCTCATATGCCTTTGAGGTTCTTGTCGTTTACCTTCTTGCCTTCAAATTGTTCTGGAAGTTTCCAGTAAAAGGGTTCCAGGTGGAGCTCCTGTCTCACCAGATCCATATGTGCAACAGTCTCCGGATGTTGAAAAACGATGCCTTTGGTGGTAGTATGCTGCAGAGCCTCGTCCACCAGGGGCAGGATGGTCTGCTCAGGCTTCAGAGTCACCTGCACGGAAATCGAAACACAGCGGGGGGCTGAGTTCACATCTCGTGGGCACTCCTGTAAGACTAGGTGATGGACTTGCGTGTCTACCTGCAGCCCCTTTCTGCTTCCGAGGAGGTGTTCCGACCCGAAACTAAACTCGTGCAGAGTGAGCCAGCAGGATGGGGGTGAATCTTTCAGTCTTGTTTGCATAGGGAAAACTACAACATTTGTGAGAATTGGTCATTTACACTAATAAGAAGTAGAACTTAAAAGTGGGAGGCATTAAGGAAAAATTAGGGTAAAAATGAAAATGCTGCCATCCTAAAAGTCAATGATCCTCTAAGGCCAGGTAGCGTGAATGTGCAGCAAGTTCTGGTTTCCATCACTGCCTTAGCGCATACCCACATTCATGCTCCGGTGCCCTCACTTGGTCCTTCCATCCCAAAACATAATGCTTCTTTTACAACGTTTCCCTTTCTTACTTGGCATCTATTTCCTTATCAACAATAAATGAACTATTTTTTTGGAAGATAAAAAAGCATTTACTCCAACCGTCGAAGGCCACACGGCCCCAGTTCTAAATGTGCGCAGGGGAAAAGGTTACTTAAATGCTTTACCATTGCCTCCTATCCCTCGTGCCTGGCTGAAAGACACCAGCAAGAACTAACAGTAAACCATTACGTGGCTCAGCAGTTTCTTACTCACCTGCGTACGGATCAGTCCTTTGGCTTCAGAGCACTGGGTAGTGGCGCCGAAGCAATAGCAGCTGCTGCAGCCAAGTGGGTTCTTGGCATCTAGTCCAAACTTGCCTGGCCGGCACCTGTCGCAGCGCACACCTTCTACATGCACCTGAAGAGGAGGAGAGTTCCTCAGGGTCCATAATGAAGTTGTGAGAGAAATGCACTTGAGAATGAATAATGCTTCTTTTTAATTGAGCAAAAAGGAACGCTGAGTGTTAGACTCACATCACAAATGGCAGTTGTGGTTAATTTCATTGTTAGTATTTCCTAAGTCTAAAACAGGCTCTATTTACACATAAATGCATAGCAAAGGATACCATATATGGTTTTTAAAACCTAAGTAGCACATTTCCTAATATCCACTGTGAACAATACAAAAGAGTCATGAAAATTTCAAAAGCAAAATAGAAACACTGATTCCTAGACAGGGGTGTGACACAAAGTTGTAAAACACAGGCAGGGTGTTACAATATAGGTTCATATAATTATCATGATATGATGTATATACACACATACAATGCATATTAAATATAGTGTATAATCATAACATGTAATAATGTAGCATTGGACTTTGTGTTTTGTCTGGGGCAAAATGGGCTGCCATTTTCTGAAATTCTGGAGACTATTTTAATAATCACGCCCTGGATTTTATTTTCCTATTTCCTCTGTTCCTCTTTGCACAGACTTTTTCTTGAAAAGATACCTCTGACACAGTCTTAACTGTATTTATCCTGGGATTGATTTTTCAGATCTGTCTAAGGGGGGAAAAAATCCCTCTTATCCTTTTTAATTGGCTGTTTTTCTACATCATTTAACAATATTAATGAGAGCTGAATCTTGCACGCAGTCGCTGTTTGTTATGTCAGTGTTTTTATGTGATGAAATTTTACCGAACTTCCATAGCAGTAAATATATCTTTTCAGTGTACAGTGATTGTGGGTTCATTTGAAGAGAAATGTTTTTTTATAAGCCCTATTATCTAGCTGTGATTTTTCTCTGATGATGCTTAAGAGAACTGTCATTTCTTTCCTTCCCAAATTACTCCTTTTTAAGCAAAGCAAATATGTAAAGAAAAATTGAACTTTACCATTAAAAATATATCGTCTCTATCAACTAGAATAGAAGTTGGGTTTTGGTTGAAAAGAAGTTCTTAAAGAGAACTTATTATGCCAATATGTGTATGTGTATGCCAATGAACACGTATGAATAAAAACTGTGCCTAGTAATGAATTTTTATTTGTTTAATGCTGTGAAGTCCATGAATAACGGAGACTGAAGTTAAAATTAAGCAATGGAAATAGAATCCAGGGAAATCTTTCCTTACCGCATATCAGCAGCACATACCTTACAGGTGCATTGCCCTGTCTGATCCATACAGGAGCACTTTTTAGTCTCTGAATCGCAGGTCCTTTCATCAGTACCCGGCAGGAAGCACTCGCAGGGGCTGCAGTGAGGGTAGTTCCAGTGACCTCGATTGCACTCTGTACATTTTGCACCAGAGAATTTGGGATGACAGTTGCATTGGCCTGTGTTTGTATTGCATTGGAAATCCAAGGATCCTACTGTGCTGCAGTTACAAGCCTATGGAGGAGATAAAAACAGCAACCATTAACACCATTTCATGGGAAATATCTTAAAATTTTAATTCGAATGTTTCTCTGCTTCCATTAAATACATATTAATCATGTGTCTGTTATATGCTTTGTACTGTTCTAGTTTAGTCACTTGGGAAACATCAGCGACCATAACATTAAAATCGTTTCCTGCATTTACTAAAACAGATGACTGTTCAGAAAACATAATCCTATTGAATGAGAAATAAAATGTGTCTGTTTCTGTCTTTTTTTGTGGCAAGGAAGAGGAGTTAGGTATGGGTTTTCTTCAACCGCTTTCTGTTTCAAAGAGTGAAGTTTAGACAAAGTCATTCTACCTTATCATCTCATTTTTACAGAATTAAAGTTGTAAAGAGACTTATCTCACAGTCTAACAGAAGGAGACAAGTGAGTATATATATAACAGCATGGAATAAGAATTACATAATAGAAGTGCAGAAGTCTCTGAGAACATACAGACTCCCAAACCAGATTTGGGGAAGCTGAGAGGACTCAGGCAAGTGACATCTAGAATGCACTTTTCTGACATTTAGTTTTGCAAATGAGCCTGATTTGAGGGGCTTTGCTGCTAACCTATTTTCTTCTTCCTAGGCATGCATAAGCTTGTTCTCTTTATTTAGGTAATTCAAAGTTTTGCTAGAATTTTTAAAAGTTTGAGTCTTTTTTATTAATTTACTGGAATCTGTTAAAGTTCTTTCAGTTTGAGAACAAAATTACTTTTGATTGAAATTTTTAGTTCTGTTCTATTTTTTTAAGTTTATTTATTTATTTTTGAGAGAGAGAGAGAGAGAGAGAGAGAGAGAGAGAGAGAGAGAGAGAGAGAGAGACATTAGAATCCGAAGCAGGTTTCAGGCTCCAAGCTGTCAGCACAGAGCCTGACATGGGGCTCAAACTCATGAGCAGTGAGATCATGACCTGAGCTGAAGTCGGAAGCTAAACCAACCGAGCCATCCAGGTGCCCCTAGTTCTGTTCTAATTTACCAATTTTCTTCTTCAGAATCACCTGCAATTCTTAAAGTATACCACTTGTGTCTGTTTGCAAAATCTGTAATATTAGGACCTAATATTTTCTGTAGTTTTCTATTTGCCTCTCAAATTTGTTGACCATTTTATAGTGCCCATTTTACATAGTGAAAATTCTCTCCTATGTATATGCCACCAATGCATTTTTAATTACACTATTGCTTTTTTAGCTGAGTTTCCATAATTTATTTCATCTCACTCACCTTCAATTTCTACTCATCCATGTGTCTTTTCGTCTTACATTCTTTTCAGGCTTTCTGCTCTTGATTTACAGAGCTCATATCTCATTGCAATTTAATGAAAAAGCCAAGCAGGCTTCTAAAATGCCATTAGGAGCTTGGAATAAGTCATTTTCAGAGATCAGCAGTGCCAATGACCAAAGTACTGTCTCTGAGCTCTCAGTTCCCTCTTCCTTACCCTGCTTTATGATACTGTAGTTAGACCCTGTGGACATTTCTCCGTGGTTAGGTAGCAGAAGTTTAGGCCTAGTCAACAGTGGGCCCCAGAGAGACCTAATAAGGCCCCAGTGGAGGGAAGACACTTCTGTCCTGGGTTCTGGTTCTTCATCACTATTGTCATTATTACTATTTTACTATTTGGCATCGGAGCCCAGTAGCCCAGAAAGAACTTCATTTGGGCCTTCAGGCCCAAAAGGGACTTTCTCCCCATCGGCAACTTTCTGAGTAGCTTTAGTCTGCACATATGCTCTGAATGTGACCAATAGCTCCGGCCTGCTCACTACCTGCAACAGCGGTGGGCAGCTTCTATAGACCAGTACTTACCCGCAAACTCTGTTCACCCTCACTCAGCCTAGAAATAGTAGCTTCACTTTTGTATCTACTACTTCAGGACCCCATATATCTCTTCTTATCCTTTTTTAGGAACTAATGACCTATTACCAGCTAACAATTCTTTATATTCTATTTTCCCTGTTGAAATAACTTGTGGTTTCTGTCTTACAAGCGAGTCCTGACTTGGTACCCATGTGGGTGCCACCTCTCGTTGTGTCTGAGTCTTCCCTCACACAGTGTTTGTACATCATCGATGACCCGATTCTTTTTGGTGCTGTTTTGTTATCCTTCTTAGATCTGTAGCTCTATGCAGACTTATATGCATTGCAACTTGCCAAACTCCCAGATCCAAGTCTAGGTGGATATTCGTTTGCGTTTCCTACACTTTCATTGCTCAGCTTAATTCTTATGTCCACCACTACTGGGGACACTCCTGCCCCTGCTCCTGCCCGTAGCAGTTTACTTAGGAGACGACTCTTTCTAGGATGTGATATATAATCACCAGCTTCTTCAATCATCTTTCCTGTCCAAATGTTTGGTGAAGTTTCTTTGCAGATTCTGACATTGAAATAATCACCAGGCCTCCTTTGGGGTTAATCTCTGTGATTAAGTTTTTTTCTGACTTCTTTGTTATCTAGAAAAAAAAATCCTACTAAAAGTTATTTGAAGCCTAAAGATCCAAAATGCGATTATTTATTATATAATAAATATAGACATAGTTTCCTAAGAATAGAATAACCCACTGCTGTCACTCCACCGAAGTCATCTTTATAGAACATCAAATTTAGAATGTGATTTCAAAACAAGGATAATTAACTTTGACTTCAATGATTTTTTTTTGGCTCACTTAATAAAATGGGCCATAATTAGAAACAGAAAATTATGATACGTTATGGAAACTGCAGTCATGTAATAAATTTTAAAAGGTCTTATGAGACATTCTTATCCTTTAACTAAAACATGAAGTGTCTGCTACCCCATTTGTTATGTAATACCAAAGCACTAATTCTTAAAGATTAGATGACTACACAAGCAGACACGGGGCCTTTCCAAATCAGGAAGTTTATTCCGGAAGTTATAGTGGAGACTAAAAGGGACCATTAACCATATGTTTGGATAGTACTATGGCCAACATCAAACTTAAATCATAATTAGATGTAATGTTTATTTAGCAATAGAGGATTTATGCACTATTCCCCTGCTAGTGAAAGATGGCTGGCTTTGTATTCTACTTCACTGAAAGCTCAAATGATGTGTGTCCTCACACCTCAACACAGAGAAATTATGCATGACACAAAGAAAGGGAAGCCGTAAATCTCAAATCACTGTTCATTTAGATTATAATCATCCAAAGTTTTTTGGTGGTAGAATACATGCTCATAAATATTTGTGAGGACTCTATGTATTTTTTTGTGATTGTTCATAATGATGAAGTGTGTAGGTATTCAGAAATTTAGATTTTTAACAGTGGTTCAAAGTAATAAAACATTTTCAACCAACTCCAATAAACATAACGTTTATCCAACAACCAGTAAAAATAACAGTATCGAACACAGAACTACAATTTTTTTCTAAGGAAACTTGGTTTATATTCCATCCTGATTTGTATACACATTAGGCATCAGCTTTAATTTCAGAAGATTATTAGAGTTTGGCCACATTGCAGGATTTTGTGAATAGAATAGAACCCTCTTAAGTTTACTTATGGCTTATTCATGAGTCCAAGGGTTGGGGCAGATGCTTGGATTAAAGGTGAAAATGCAAAAAGTCAGTCACCAAAACTTATAACACTGTTCATACTTACAAAAAACTTTGGAACTCTTGAGAAATTTTGTTTTGTTTCTAAAAATGTAGTTCAAACTTAATAGTGCCATTGGCAATAGAAAAAATGAGTGTCCTGTCTAGTTTCTAATTTAATTTAAAATTTAATTTAATTAAAATTAAAATTTAGGGGCGCCTGGGTGGCGCAGTCGGTTAAGCGTCCGACTTCAGCCAGGTCACGATCTCGCGGTCCGTGAGTTCGAGCCCCGCGTCAGGCTCTGGGCTGATGGCTCAGAGCCTGGAGCCTGTTTCCGATTCTGTGTCTCCCTCTCTCTCTGCCCCTCCCCCGTTCATGCTCTGTCTCTCTCTGTCCCAAAAATAAATAAACGTTGAAAAAAATTTTTTTAAATTAAAATTTAATTTAATCTAATCATATAGGTAATTGAAGTCATGTATCTATATTTCCTTGAACAATCACCAATACTCCTGTTTGCCTCTAGATTATGTATTCTGGACCAGTGTATTCAAATGTTTTAGCATATATGTAGAGATGATTAGACCTTGCATGTGTGCTAAATCAGTGGAAAAAAAACAGTTTACATCACTATAGTATACTACCATGGAGTCAAACAGGTCACACTTGGTCATGATGTTCCAATAATCTCCAGCCCAATGTGACCAATTAGAACACCTCTCATTAACATCAAAAATGCCCTTATTTGCTGCTCTTAATGGACACAGGCCAGCCCTAATCCTATTTGACCTGTGTTACGTTTGACACACAAAAAGTATTTCTTCTCTTTAAACAGTCTCTTAAAAATTTTTTTGACATTTATTCATTATTGAAAGATAGAGACAGAGCATGAGCAGGGGAGGGTCAGAGAGAGAGGGAGACACAGAATCCAAAGCAGGCTGCAGGCTCCGAGCTGTCAGCACAGAGCCCAATGCGGGGCTCTAACCCACGAATCACGAGATCATGACCTGAGCCAAAGTCGGACGCCCAACCGACTGAGCTACCCAGGAGACCCCAGTCTCTTAGTTTTTAAAGCACTCACTTGGTTTGTCTTCTGTCTTTTAAGCTGCTAACCGACAAAACCAAAAACTAAAAAATGAAAAATAAGAAACAACTATTTTTAGACTGAATGCCAGGAAGCACAGTACTGTGATTTCTGAGAGAAGAAAAGCAAAGCAGTATATAAAGGAAGTTTCTAGGCTGCAACCCATAAAAGAAGAACCCAAATGAAGCCCTGCACTATAACTGGGTTGAGAAACATAGAGTAGAGAGATGCTGAGACAGAATTTATTGGGCCAATAGAATATGTGTCTAAAAAATAGAAAGTCGGGGTGCCTGGGTGGCTCAGTTGTTTAAGAATCTGATTCTTGATTTCAGCTCAGGTCATGATCTCATGGTTCACAAGATTGAGGCCCCCACATGGGGCTCTGCACTAACAACACAGATCCTGCTTGAGATTCTCTCTCCCTCTCTCTCTTCCTCTTCCCCATGCACACACTCTCTCTGCCTCTCTCTCAAAAAAAAAAAAAAAAAAACTTAAAAAAAATAAATTTATGGGCACCTGGGTGGCTCAGTAGGTTAAGCATCTGACTTTGGCTCAAGTCACAATCTCATGGTTCACAAGTTCACACCCCGTGTGGGACTCTGTCCTGCTATCTCAGAGCTTGGAGCCTGCTTCAGATTCTGTGAGTGTCTCTCTCTCTGCCCCTGCCCTTCCCTGCATGTGCTCTGTCTCTCTCGCTCAAAAATAAATATAAAAAAAATTTTTAAAAATTTAAAAATGAGAAAGTTATATACAGAGAGAATTCTAGAAATCTGCACAAGTGTCCCCTTGAATCTTTGGCTGAGTACTGATCTGTGTATGCATGGGATAAAATTCTATGTGGCTGAGGAAAAAAAAAGAAAAAAAAAACACTGAAAAGGCATGAACTTAAAAATTCCCTTGAAATAATTCATATCCCCAACAGCCAGAGTGGAAATACACAGTAATGCACCAGGTAGCGTTCTCAATGCACTTAGCCCTTTAGTAGTGATGCTAAATGATCCCTGGATTAAAGGGTGCTCTAGACCCTCCCTAAAAACAAAAGGAAACAACAAAACAACAAAAACCCCCAAACACTTAAAAACAAGGATCAAACAGATCCAAGTAATTAGTGAGTAATTAACCTGTTTGCCAAGATAAAGATTAATACTCCTTAAAAGAAAACAACAAAACCAATGTGAAAAAATGAAAAATGTACAACAATGATCTGGCATCCACATCGAAATGATCAGGCATGGAGAGAAACATAACCAGGAGAAAAGTCAACCATTAAGAATAGTATTGAAATAAAAGAAATGGTGGAATTAGCAGACAATCACACTGCAAAAGCTAATATTTATATTATAAATATTCTCAAGAATAAATGGAAATGTGAATATAATGAGGAGAGAAATGACAGCTATAAAACAATTCAACCAGAAATTTTAAAGATGAAAAGATGAAAAATTTGAAATGAAAAATTATTATGTAACCAACTGGATTAAGAATAGATTAGACACTGTAGAAAAAAAAAATCAGTAAATTTAGACAATAATAGAAACTATCAAAAATAAAGAACAGAGAAAAAATAAGAATGAAAGAACAAACAGAATCTCAGTCAACTGTGGAAAAATATCAAGTAGACCAACATATACATGAGTTCCATGAGGAGACAATGAGGATAAAGAAGAGAAAAATATTTGAAGATATACTGGCTGGAAGATTTCCAAATTTAATAAAAACTCTGGTCCCACAGATCTAACAGGTCCAACTTACCATATGAGAAGTAAACAAGAAAACCAC
The DNA here is from genome assembly GCF_014898765.1 of Herpailurus yagouaroundi. Taxonomy (NCBI): domain Eukaryota; kingdom Metazoa; phylum Chordata; class Mammalia; order Carnivora; family Felidae; genus Herpailurus; species Herpailurus yagouaroundi. The sequence continues at coordinate 35,891,615 of NW_024412429.1, forward strand.
AAAAAGACAGCATAATCAAATTGCTGAAAACCAGGACTTTAAAAAAAATTGTTTAATGTTTATTTATTTTTGGGACAGAGAGAGACAGAGCATGAACGGGGGAGGGGCAGAGAGAGAGGGAGACACAGAATCAGAAGCAGGCTCCAGGCTCTGACCTGTTAGCACAGAGCCCGATGCGGGACTCGAACTCACGGACCGTGAGATCATGACCTGAGCTGAAGTTGGTCACTCAACCGCCTGAGCCACCCAGGCGCCCCTGAAAACCAGGACTTTTATATCTAGAAAAAATGTCTTTGGAAAAATGAAGGAAAAATGCAGTTTTTGAACATATAAAATTGAAAGAATCATTGAGAGCAGACCTTACCAGAAATAATAATAGTCATAATTAGGGATGTAGTTAATGGAAGAACTAACATGATATGAAACAGAATTTGGCTGTACACAAAGTAACAGAGAGCACGGGAATTGACACATGTATAGAAAACAGAAAAGCAGCATTTTTGCCTTTTAAAAAGAAAATTGACTATGTACGTATGTATTTTTGAGGGTTTTTTTTATGTCTATTTTTGAGAGAATACAAGCGGGGAAGGGGCTGACAGAGGGGGACAGAGGTTATGAAGTGGGCTCTGTGCTACAGGCTGACAGCAGCCAGCCTGATGTGAAGCTCGAACTCATGAACTGAGAGATTGTGGCTTGAGCCAAAGTTGAACACTCAACCTACTGAGCCGCCCAGGTGCTCCCATTAACTATTTAAATCAAAATCACCATAGGGCGCCTGGGTGCCTCAGTAGGTTGAGCATCCGACTTAGGCTCAGGGAATGAGCTCCGTGTTAGGCTCTATGCTGACATCTCGGAGCTTGGAGGCTGCTTCAGATTCTGTGTCTCCCCCTCTGTTGTCCCTCCCTTATTCCCACCCCCCCTCTCTCAAAAATTAAATAAACATTAAAAAAATTTAAATCAGAATCATAAGATTATATTGTAGGATATATAATACATAGAAGTAAGGTGTATGACAACAATAACATAAAGGACAAGAAAAGAAGTAACAAAAAGGGTAAGCAGGAATTAGAGGTTTACTCTTGTAAGGTTTCTATACTAAATTTATTTATTTATTTATTTATTTATTTATTTATTTATTCAACGTTTATTTATTTTTGGGACAGAGAGAGCCAGAGCATGAACGGGGGAGGGGCAGAGAGAGAGAGGGAGACACAGAATCGGAAACAGGTTCCAGGCTCTGAGCCATCAGCCCAGAGCCTGACGCGGGGCTCGAACTCACGGACCGCGAGATCGTGACCTGGCTGAAGTCGGACGCCCAACCGACTGCGCCAACCAGGCGCCCCTCTATACTAAATTTAAAGTATATAATATTATTTTAAGATACATTATGAAAAGTTAAGATGTTGAGCTATTAAAATATTAATATCTATCTCTAGGCAATGACAAAAAACATAAAATATAGTTAATAAGTCAAAAGTGAAGATAAAATGTAATTATAAAAATTACTCAATCCAAAATAAGACAAGAAGAAAAAAGAAAGCAAGAACAGGTGGGGCAAAGCAAACAGGAAAATGTAGACTTAACTCCATCATATGGATAATTACATTAAATGGAAATGTTCCAATTAAGATTATATCAATAACAAAGATTTAAATATATGCTATCTAAAAGAGACACATTAAAATATTTAAAAAGAGATGGAATAAATGACAGTGTGGAGAAATGTATACCACACAAATACCAATCAAAAGAAGGATGGAACTCTGGCTATATGATTATCAGAAAAAGTATTCTTTTCTCACAAGAAATATTACCCAGGATAAAAGGGACACTTCATATTGATAAGGGCATCAACTTTTCAAAAAGACATAATCATCCTAAATGAGTATATACCTAATATTATCACTTCAAAATACATGAATCAAAACCTGAGAGAACTGAAAGACAAATAGATAAATCATAATTATAGTTAAACACCCTCAGTTATTGATAGAATATGCACACATAAAAATCACTAAGAATAACTGGCTTGTATAGATTTCACCCAATAATAATAGAATACAAGATATTTTCATGTACATTAATCAAAATGCACACTGTTATGAGACATAATACCAATCTCTATAAATTCAAAAGGACTGAAATAAAACACATTATGTTCTGAGACCAATACAGAACTAAATTAGATGTCAATAGCAGAAAGATATCTTTAAAACCCCCAAATATATGATGATTATACAACATATTTCTAAACAGTGAATAAAAATAAGTAGTAAAATAAATAAGAATATTTTAAGGGTGAAAATTTAAACAATATATCAAAATGTGAGGTATGCAACTAAATTAGCGCCTGGAAGGAAACTTAATATATTTGTTGAATATATATTGAAGCTACCAAAAAGTAACTGGAATAAATTTTAATTTAAAATAAAATGCTTATATTAGTAAAGAAGAGAGATCTCAAGTCAATGACCTAAGCTTTCAGTTTAAGAAACTTGGAAAACAAGAGAAAACTAAACTCAAAGTAAACAAAAGAAAGGAATGTTTATTTTGTACAGTTATCAAATGTATTGGTTAAAGTTGCTCATATTATTTCATATTATTATTTTAGTGTATGCAGGATCTTCATGATGTCCCTTCCTTTATTCTTGACTTTGATTATTTTTTGTCTTTTTTTTTCTTGATCAGTCTTCTTAGAGTATCATCAACTTTATTAATAATTGCAAAAAACCAGTTTCTGGCATCATTGGCCTTTCTCTATTTTTATTTTCCATTTCATTGATTATGCAAACTCCTCAGAAACTATGAGAAAGGAATACTTCCCAATCTATTTCATGAGGGTAGCAGTACCCCAATAACAAAATCAGACAATAACACTCTAAGAAAAGACAAACTATGAACTAACAGTCCTTATGAACAGACCCAGAGATCATTAACAAAATGCTAACAAACATAATCTAAAATAATTTAAAGTAGATAATCGCTCATGATCAAGCAGGATTTATCTGAGGATTGTGAAGTTGGACCAACATTTGAAAATCAATTAATATGATTCACCACATTAGCAGCTGAAAATGAAAAATTATATGATCATCTCCATAGATGCAGAAAATGCTTTTGATAAAATTGGACATATATTCTTGATAAAAGTTCTTAATAAACTAGAAATATGAGGGACATCTTTAAACTGATAAAGAGCGTTTGATGAAGAACATTTGTAAACATTATTCTTAATTGTAAAAGACTGAATTCTTTCTACTTAACATAAGGAATAAGGCAGGGATATTTGCTCCCACCACTACAAATCAACATTTTACTGCGATAGTCAAACAAAATGAAATAAAAGTTACATGGGTTGGAAGAGAAGAAGTAAAACTCAATTTGCAGATGGTATTATTGTCTACATAGAAAATCCTAGTGAAGTTACCAAAAAATAGCTAGAATAAACTTCTAGCAGGGTGTCAGTATAGAAAGTTAACAAATGGGGTGTGTGGCTGGCTTAGTCGGTAGAGCATGCAACACTTGATTGTGGGGTTGTGAGTTCAAGCTCCAAGTTGGGCATAGAGGCTACTAAAAATATATATAGAAATATAGTCTATTAAAAAAATAAAAGTTATTGTATAAAAATAATTGCATTTTCTGTTCTGGCAACAGTTGGAAACTGAAGTGAAATAAATAATAACATTTGTGTAAAAAATATAAAACACAATGATAAATGTAATAAAATGTACAAGACTTGTCCACCAAAAACTATAAAATGCTGCCGAGAAAAAAACTTACAAAGAAAAGTAAATGAAAACTTATGTCATATTGATACACTGGAAGATCTAATATTCTTAAAATGTCTATTTTCCCCAAATTGACCTGTAGATTCAATATAATCCCAAGCAAAGTCTAGAAGGCTATTGGTAAAGAAACTGAGAAGCTGATTTAAAAATTTATATGAAAATGCAAAGGATCTAACGTGTGCAAAAGGTATTAGAAATGAACGACAGTTGGAGAGTTTATACCACCCAATTTCATGCTCTGCTAGAAATCTACAGTGATCAAGACAGTACAGTGTCAGTACAAGGACAGATAGACCAATGAAACAGAATAGAGTTCAGAAATGTATGTGCACATATAGTGCCAGGTTATTTTGACAAAGGAACTAAAGTAATTCAATGAGGAAGAAGAATAATCTTTTCAGAAAAGATGTTGGAAAAATTGGATATCCATTAAAAGGTGAACTTTGACCCTTACCTCAAACCATATAGAAAAATTAATATTGAAAATGCAACGTGGACCTAAATATAAAATTCAAAACTATAAAACTTCTTGAGGAAAACATAGGAGAGGTGTCTCTAGATCTTGACTTAAGCCAATGTGCATTTCTTAGGAAATAAAAAGCATGACCCATGAAACAAAAGGATAATAAACTAGTCTTTATAAAAATTAGGTGAAGATACCACAGCAGAAGTAAAACACAAGCTGTATACTGGGAGAAAATGGTTACAGAACATAAATATATTAAAGGACTGGTATCTAGAATACCTAAAGAACTCTTACAACACATTACTGAGAAAATTAACAACCCCAAATAGAAAAGATTCGTACAGACACTTTGCAAGAAGATATATAAATGGGAAATAAATAAATAAGATTATTCCCAATATCATTGGACATTAAAGAAAGGCAAGGATATAAATAAACATCCAACTGAATGCTTAAAATTAAAGAGTCAAAATCCCAAATGTTGGTAAGGATGTGGAGTATTCTTGTGATGAAAAATGAAAACATAGGTCTACACCCATGCTTTTGACTTATAGACTAATGTTCATAGCAAAATTATTCATAATAGCACCACACTAGAAGTAACCTCAATGCCCATTAAATAGTAAATAAATAGAAAAGTCATTGCGCATCATCCAATGTAAAATTATTAAACAATTAAAAATAACAAACTACTCATATACAACAGTGTAGTTGAATCACAAAAGCATTATACTGCATAAAGGAAGCTGGGCCAAGAATAATTCCCCCAAACAAATAAACAAACAAAACCCAAACAATAACATGTAGTATGACTTGATTTCTATGAATTTGTGGAACTGACATTACTATAGTGATAGAAGGAGAAACAATAGTTTCCTGGTGCGACTAAGTGGGGGAAGGGAAGCCAACTACAAGAAGGCATCAGGGTGGTTATACAACTGTAATCATTGGTCAAAACTCAACACTTTATTTTATTTAAATTTGTTTAATGTTTATTTTTGAGAGAGAGAGAAAGAGAGAGAGAGAGAGAGAGAGAGAGAGAGAGAGAGAGAGAGAACACCAGCAGAGGTGGGGCAGAGAGAGAGGGAGACCCAGAATCTGAGTCAGGCTCCAGGCTCTGAACTGTCAGCACAGAGCCCAACTCGGGGTTTGAACCCATGAGCCATGGGAACATTACCAGCTGAAGTCAGACACTTAACCGACTGAGCCTTTCAGACACCAAAAACTCAACACTTTAAATGAGTAATTGCATTTTATTTAGTTAACACCTCACAAAAAGCTGAAAAAAAACCCCCGCAAAAAGCCCTGTGGACTTATCACCTTTCCTACTTGAATTTGAGTCACCTATAATCCCTCTAGCAGTAAATACTCTCATTTAATTTCCTACAGAGCAAAACCCAGGACTCATCCTTAAGACTTCTCTCTTATCCTCCAAAACTATGAGTGCACCAAGCCATACAGCAGTGAGAATTCTGTAACATAGCCTACTCCCTGCATCTTCGTGGAGGCTCATTGGCTGCGTCCAAGCTTCTGTTCTCTCTCATCAATATTTCTGCAACAGCTCTATCTGTTACCTTTAACTCTGATGCTGGATAGATTTCTTGAAATGTAAATCTAATCATGCCACGTTCTAAGGTACACTCGTGGGAAAAATGAGGATTTTTTTCAAGCTAAAGGTTGTCAGTATGACTCCCCAGAATCCTTTCAAATGCTTCTTGAAAACTGAAACCTAGTCCTAATTTAGGGGCAATTCCTATAGATTTTTGGCAAATTCCTTTAATTAGTTCCTAATTTTTTGTATTTTGCATATAATATTTCATTGTGTCTAGGTATGAAGTTATTGGCTGTTTCTGGTTGTATGTTTTCCTTTTTTTTTTTTGTAGGTATAATGAATAAAGATACATAAATGAGTACTTACTTCATATTTCCCAGAAGTAAAATGAAATGTAAGATACTCATCAGTATCTGCAGTCACTCTACACTGTTAGTTCTATATTGTTTTATAAGGTAATATTGGCTTTTGAAATTCCCAACTATAAAGCTTTCACAAAATAAAAAAAAAGTTTTGACACATTCATTACCAGAGAAAATTAAGCAATTAACTCACCTTACAACCAGTGGTGATGCTGTGGCCCCAGGTGTTAGGTGCACATTTAGAACATTTTTCTCCAATGGTATTGGGAGGGCAAATGCACTGACCAGTCTTTGGGTCACAATTATTACCCAGATGGGAACAATCACAAGCTTCACAAGTAAAAGGGAAAAAAATAGTAAAACAGTAAAAATTTGATAGGAAGTGCTGAGTTTATTTCTCTTGTTTTATTTTCCATATTATGGTTAAAGATCCTTGAAAGTGAAAACTGACCTCATTCATCTTTTATATCACAGAAAAGTGTTTTTCACAGAGATGATCAATAAATTTATGTTGTATTTCATTTAATGATTTCAAAAGGTAAAATATTTTTAGTTTTCAACTAAGTTTAAAGAAACAAGTGGTATATCAGATTCTATGCTAACCTTATCTAGATACTATAGTGTTTAAAATTTTGTTTCTATAGTTATTTCAAGTGCATAACTAAATTTTCTATCCTGTATAGATTAGTATTTCCTTCCTGTTGATGACTATGATTTATAATAAAAACCAGTAATTAACAGGCTTCTTAAATTCAGTATATCATGTATGTAGTTTAATAGTCACACATCAGGACAGTTCAGTTTTGCAAAAATTAAAAATAACTGACTTGTGTGACCCTGTGTGTGTGTGCACATACGTGTGTGTATGAAGGTATTTTTGAGGTTTATTTACCACCTGCTTTGTTCTTTTCAATAGATTTTTCATTTTCTTAGCTATGATATGATACATGAAGAATGAAAATATCTCTATCCACTGCGCTTTCTCAAAGAATACAAAAATAAGATTTGAAAAAGAAAAAAAAAGAGACTTCAGAAGAGCTTCAAAGTCATCTAAGATGAGGAATGTCCACTACTGATTAGCTATAGTTGACTCAGCTACTGACTCAGCACTGAGTATATTTCAGTGCAGTGTTTCCAGCTGAAGTGTAAGCAAGGAAGAAACACCACCAAGTATTCAGATTCAAACAGAAGACCAATGTTACAAGAAATCTTTCAGTTGGTAATATGATGATGAAATCTTTAAATGATATATATTTAGAATATTTGATTAAGTTCAGTTTTTAAGGGATCGCAATTATCATTGCCTACAGCATACCAGCTGTGAAGAATGTTTAGCATAATATTTGACATCAATGCCAAATAAATTTTACCTGTTGTTTTTGTTATTATTGCCGTTGATAATTTGAAGTCAAAGGATTTGTTTTATACATACCTTCATTAAGAAGAGAAACAGTTCATATTATGTTCAAATTTATGTGCTAAAAAACGCCTTGGGACAGTTCAAATTGTTACTTGCAGATAGAAATTCTCTAAGCAGTTCTTCCATGGGATCATAAAACTGAGTAGGGAGAAGACCTGAATAATTAGCTAGTTTTCCCCTACCCAAACGGAATGTTTACCACAATTCAGAATACTAATAAACATTGCTAATGATAATAACAATGATAAACACTTACCTGGTGTCTATGTGCCAGGCAGTATTCTAAATATTTTAGAGCCATTAACTCAACTAATTCTTACAAAAACCCAGTGAGACAGATACCATTCTTAAGTTAATAGACAAATTTTTCAGAGAGACAGCAAGACCAGGTCATATAACTAGTTGCCCGTGGAGCCACTAAACTGATCCAAGCTATTTGGTGAAGTTATACCCTCAACCATAATGCTATCCTGCCTGTTTGGGACTGATTTTTATCTGTTTCTCTGGATTTGAATGCTACTAAGTCTGCATTTCTAATGTTATCATCATTGCATAATTTTAAATAATGTTGTCTTATTTATAATTTCTGGTAGTGAATATACTTGAGTGTATAGCACCATTTTATTAATTCACATTAAGTGAACTGTTAGTAAGAATTGGATTTAAAGAACAGAATATTTTAAAATCCAGCTTTATATGTTTTAGTGTATATAGATGATGACTCAGGGATCACATACAAATTCTTAGAAGATGTACACTGATAACATTCAGAATAACAGAATGGCTTATCTTTGCAATAAAAAGTATATATTGAAATTGATTGAGAATATCTATAAGATACTCATTTTTAAAATAATTGGAAATATTACTCCTGCCACTACTTACATACATTTGCAACAATAGTCAATAATAATGTCTTAAAACCTTATCACATATTTATCATGGTACCGAGAGTAAAGGAGTATCATCAGTGTTAAATGAGTGAATTTAATAAGCAAAGGTGATACTCAACCTAGTGAATGTTGGGATAAGGGTCAATTCCAAATTAGTAGCATATAAATCAAGGTAATGTTCAATCTTCATTTTCATTTGTAGTATGCTAATTCCTATTTTCTTACTTCATGATTTGTGGGAAGAATATGAGAATATTGCTTGAGAGAAATCATGGCTAGAAACCTTCATGTATTTCCCCAAGAACTAGCAAATACCTAGTGCTAATCTGTTATTTTCTAGGAACATCATAGTTTTCAAGGCACATGAAAGTAGACGAAAATATATTTTTTGTACTAGAAAAAGATATTAACTTCTCTGATCCTTGTACCAATTTTGCACTAGGAAAAGAGAAAGTTGAACTGTATTAACTTGGGAGTGAAGTTTAAGCTTCGAGAACACTGGCAAAAGAAAAATTGAACATTTGACTTTCAAGCTACAGGAGCCCTTGAGTGACTGACGGGCTGACTGGCGGTCACAGACAGGAAGGGACACAGCAGAATTGAGATCTGCTGATGGATTTTTTATGGAGTATTTGCAAGCAGTTATTTACAGTGCAGTGTTTCACCCTGCAATGTATTCCATTTGTTAGTTTATTTAAAATAAGCATACTTTACTTATTCAGTTAAATATTTTGGATCATATATTTGTTGTCAAGGTGCCCTTCCTTTAAATCTCCAGGAACCTGCAAGAATGAACTCCTACTGCTGCAAAAATGCTAAAACCAGAGAATGAATGTGTAGGGCTTAGTCTTATTTACAGACCTGTGCAGCCTCCTTCTTGGAAGTTGAAATAGCCGTGAGCACAGCGGTCACATTTCTTTCCTGCTACTCCAGGTTGGCACCAACATTGACCACTCTCTTCACAGTCAAATGACTTAGACCCAAAGGAATTGCAATTGCAGGGAACACACCCCCTTCCGGATTGTAGGCCGAAGGTTTCAGGCTGGCATAGAAAAGGAAAGAGACAAATTAAATTTAAATCAATTAATTCATTATGAAACAAGATGCACAATGCCAAAAGAGGAGGCAGGAAAGAGAAACCAATGGGTTATCAAGGTTCATCACTGATGTTATGACAATGAGGTTGTAACTTCATCTAATGGACCTTTTCTACGATATCCAAAAAGAAGAGTTCAATTACTTTAAAATTTTATCAAAATTAATGGTAGAACTAGGGCATGACCCTTTTGTCTGTTTTATATTCACCAGCCTCTTCCTATGCCTCCCAAGATTTTAACAGTGATGTAGAACTAAGCTATGGGTGTTACTAATATTTTAATTTAAAAATTTACTTGCTTCCTTCCTAATAATCTGAATTGATTACTTTGAAATCTTATGAACTCCTTCTACTTGTTAAACATGTTTTCAATGTTATTGACCAGATGCCTACAGTTAAAACAGATGTTTTTCTTTTAATATTTGATCTAATTTTTGTCATCTCTCCATAAATACTTCTGATCATTATTCTAGGGCTCACATTATAAATTTAACTTACAGGTTTATGCCTATGCTGACAAAATAATTGGTTTACAAACATATAGTTTCTTGGGTTTCATTTTAACAACTGAAATTGATTTGCGAGAACACACATCAAAGCACCAGATTAGATAGATGAAAGGAAACTTTTATTCTCTGATGAGTTATTCCTAGGCATATCTTTTATCTGTTTACAACAAATAACTTTCTATGATCGGTTTTCATTACTATCTTTGGTTTGAAATACACGTTATATGACCTAGAGGGCCTATTTTAGAAAGTGTGGATAAATTAAAAATTACCTCTACTAGAAAAATGAAAAGCGCATATCCTACTTAAAGCACATCAAGGTTGTATTTTAAAATATGAAGTATGTCACATTATTATGATATATTAATCTGAAAAATTAGTCTCAGTAATTACTTCTTTGTAAAAATAATTCCTATTTTAGAATATTAGACTTAACCGTTACTTTCTGGTAGGAATAAATCTTGCTATTTAATACAAGCCACACAAAGAGAAATGAATAAGGCTTGTTACATATTTTCACCATTGTTAACAGTATGAAAAATAGTTCTAGAAAACAAAATCACACTGAAAATTAGTCTCTTAATATGACTATAGCTAAGAACAGTGTTGGTTTTTAAATATAAAAGGGGTCGATTGAGTTCGATAATCATTTAATCTTTGTATTTACTGCTGACTTTATTTTTATTTCTGGTTCAAATTCAGATTTGACCATATTATTAAAGAAGAAAGTGTGTTGTGTTTATTGTACACCTGAAACTAATATAACACTGTATGTTAACAACACTGCAATCAATATAAAATAAAAAATACAATAAATAAAACAAAGAAGGAGGAAGGGAAGATTAAAACATATGATATTTTTATTCATAAAAAATTAGCTATAAAATTCTAGATACCTGACCTAGAGAAATAAACAGAAATTCGGAAAATGGTTAAAGTATGAGCATGCCCATTACAGTATTATTTATGAGAGTAACTGCAGAGGTACTTAAATGTTTAATGTTAGAAAAAAAAAGTTGAATAAATCAAATTAGGATACATTCATGCTATGAAATAATATGCAATCATTAAAATCCTGTTTTGAAGCAGTTTTAATGATAGGAATATACTTAAGAGATAGCATTATGCAAAATTTCAAAAAGCAGAATACAAAATCATATATACACTATAATCCCAATTATATACCTATAATGACACACATACTGCCCCTCAGACACAAATAGAAACATGTATACATAGAAAAAAGACTACAACAACTATATTACTTTTTAAAAGTCTGAATCATAGATGTATTTGAATTTCTTATGCAAAGTATTTTGCATTTATTTCCTAAATTTTCTTGACTTAGAAATATGAATCAGAGACAGTACTTCAAATTCATCTTTATTTCCTAAATTTTTCTTCACTTGGCATATGTATATCTTTAATGGATATATCGATATAGTATTACATGAACTTCCAAGTCATAGTAAGAAAATTCCAAAGTTCATTATGTAAAAAAATATGTACAAAAAAAACTCTCTGTCATACATTTCAAATATTTAAATAATGTAGTTTTAAAGAATTGAGTAATACCAAAACAAATAGTAACAAACTTCACTAACAAAATTTTACTAAATTTGATGTACAAAATTTTATTTCAGAGGCTAGGGAAAATCTCTGTGGTAAGCAAATTCAAGAAGGAGATGTTCCCAGTCTGTAATCAAGATTAATGAGGTAAAACAAACATGGGAGACAGTCCTTATCCAGTGTCGCTGGAAAGCTTGATAATCTGTAAATTATTTTCACTTGGGATGATAATAACAACAGCACTTAGGTATTGTGCTGCTGTGTGCTAAGCACTGTTTTAAAGCTCTTTACAAATATGAATTCACTGAATCTTCAAGACAATCCTGGGAGATAGCTATTACCATCACCTTTATACTGAGTGGGAAACCAAAGGACAGAAAGGTCAAGCAATTTGCCTAAGGTCACCAGCTACCCAACTGTAGAGTCAGGGTTCCAAGTCAGGCAGCCTGGCTCCAGAGTCTGAGCTCTCTACTTTCACACATAGTGTCTCAGGGGAAAAATGGTCTCAGGACAAAACACTACCTTGTACAACAGTGCTGTAGGGTATGTAGGAAAAGGCCATGAATGAGAGCAGAATTTCTGCTAAATTTATATTTTGGAGACATTTTGATCAGTCTCTATCCCTTTCTTTTACTTTAAATATATGTATCTGTTTTTGAAAAACAATTTTTAAAGATTTCTTCATCTAATAACAACAATGGCAACAACAGTAATGATACCTAGCATTCACTAAGAACTCTCCAGATGTGTGCCTTATGTACTGTTCCCATGACAATCCAGAGCCCGCCACGGAGGTGCCCGGGCAGGTCTCCCTGCGAGAGAATCTGCAGCGAGTTGGCTGATTGACATCCTCCGGTTTCCACTCTTGTGGATCCACCGGAGGAACCCACACCAGGTCATGCTTCTCCAGGTCAAAGACTGATTACAATAAAGTCCAACAGTCTTTCTGCCCAATTCAGGATTCCTCAAACAGAAAACTGGTGCTCGGGCACTTCCATTTGGCCTGACAAGCATTTGGCATTTTGGCAAAATGCACAGAATGAGGCTTTTCTGCTCGATCTTTCCTTCCCTTTCCCCTTTCATATCAGTCAGGCCTGCACTACGGCAGGAGGCTCCCTGTATACTATGCTCTCTTCTCGTTCAACTTTCATAGGCATTTCCCCCAGTCAATCTCTTCATATTTGCTTCTTGGAGGATCCAGGCTGTTAGATACCCTATGAAGCAGGTCCTCTGACAGATGAAGAAGGTACATTACAGAAAGACTTAAGGAACTGTCATAGCTAGGAAGTGGTGAGGCTGGGATTTGACCCGAGGCAGACCAATACCAGAACTAATTTTCTTTTTTTTTCACTATAAATTTTTTTAATGTTTATTTATTTTTGAGAAAGAGACAGAGACTCCAGCCTCTGAGCCATCAGCATAGAGCCCGATGCGGGGCTCAAACTCATGAACCACAAGATGATTATGACTTAAGCCAGCTGGATGCTTAATCCACTGAGCCACCCAAGGCACCCTGGAACTAATTTTCTTAAAATGCCAATAAAGAGATACGCCTGAGTGGCTCAGTTGGTTGAGCGTCCAACTTCGGCTCAGGTCATGATCTCGTGGTTGATGGGCTCAAGCCCCACGTCGGGCTCTGTGCTGACAGCTCAGAGCCTGGAACCTGCTTCAGATTCTGTGTCTCCCTCTCTCTGCCCTTCCGCCAACCATGCTCTGTCTCTCTCTGTCTCAAAAATAAAATAAACATTAATTTTTTTTTAAAATGCCAATAAAGAGCCTAGAATAATGCATTCTTTCTTTTTTTCTTTTCTACTCTGTTACTTTTTACTTTACTCTCGCTTTCTTCTATCCCTTCCCTGCTCCTCCCCACCAAGCTGTGATTCCACACTGGTAAGTCTTATTTCCTGTCACTCGGCAACATGGCCCTGGACCTAATCTTCTCTCTTTCCTCCTCCTCTCTCTTCCCTTCCTCCCTTTGGCTCTTACTGCCAGTATTTTTCTTTTGTCTACTAAGATGGGGGACTAAACTTCTGTAGTAGAAAACATGCTTCCTTACTTAGTGTATGTGGTATACATGCAGTGTGAGAGTGTGTGACTTGTGGTATATACGGGCAAGCTTATGATGTGGCAAAGTAACAAAGCCATCCATTATGATGAAATGTGAACAACACGTCAGATCAATGGGCTGGATTTTCTTGGGAAAGCCACTTTCTTTGCTAGATTTGTTCATTCACAGAAGTGAGTCTGTTCGGAGGTCTGAAATTCCTTCCACCTGTAAGATCACAGCTTTCTACAAATAAACTTCTACATATCCATGGGAAACTGAGACTTTTATGAACCTATGAACTTGAACATACTTTTAAAAATACACAGACAGGGGACACCTGGGGGGCTCAGTTGGTTAAGCGCCCAACTTCAGCTCAGGTCATGATCTCAGGGGTTCGTGAGTTCGAACCCTGCGTCGGGTTCCATGCTGACAGCTCAGAACCTGGAGCGCATCTCGGATTCTGTGTCTCCCTCTCTCTCTGCCCCTCCCCTGCTTGTACTCTGTCTCTGGCTCTCAGAAAGTGAATAAACGTTAAAAAAATATTTAAAAAAAAAATAAAAAAAATACACGGACAGCTACTTTCAAAAGGCAAAGCTTTAAGCAGGAATGGTCTAGTGTTTACATTTGCAATTGTGCACACCGAGCAACCGTTATTTGGTAAAAATGCCATCGGGAAAGGTCAGCGGCAGCACACGGAACACAGCATGCGGAGGCATGAGCCATGCAGCGCCTCTGGGATTACCGGAGCTGGGGGCCGATAGGCTCCCCGAGGGCACCCGCTGGAGCTGCTGAAACCCCACCTCTGAGGAGGCCCCAGCACCCGGTGCGCTCTCTGTGACTGCTCCTCCTGTCGGTGCACCTGCCTGCTGAGGTTGCAGTGTCTCCCTACGAAGCCAGATTTACATGCACATCTTCCTGTAATATCACACTGTGGTGTCACAGAACCAACGAGACTGCAGTCACATAACACACAGAAGTGCTTCTCTGGATCCCACCACATATCGGGCTTTAAAAGCCAACAGAAAAAGAAAACAAAGAAAACAAAGAAACAAAAGAGCATTTGGGATTATTCAAGAGATAGAGGCAGAAGGTATTTCCAAACTTAGTACAGAAAGGCCAGTTTGCCATCTGAGAAATGCTCGTTCGGTTTAAGTCTTTATAACCGAAAATACATTTTTATAAGAAGTAGGTAGTGCAAATCCATCACTCTTGTGGAGGAATCTCAAGGGGTTTGCCATACTGAAGGCAGGGCAAAACGTTCAGGAACGGAGAGCAACATGTCGTGAATTTTGTTTCATTTTACAAAAATGGTGTATATAAAACTATGTTGATTAGCTTCTCTACTGAAAACTTTTCTGAAGTAGAATGCTCCCTGTAACTAACTTGTCAACGATAGAACTAGAACAAAGTGTTTGCTAAAAACAAAGGGTGTGACACATTTCATTCTGCCAACAATATAAAAGCAAAGGGTATTTTACTCACTGCAGATTGAGATTAAATTTATAGCTTCTTTGTTTCAGAAACATCTGAATTACAGTAAATATTACACAAATTTGCTGCCAAGGAAATATAGGTTGAAGGCCAAATGCTAGTGCACAGCAAATTTTGTTCTATCTTGGAAAAACTCTCCAATGATCACAGTGATTGTACATGTAGGATTGTATAATCCTGAACTCCTCTTTCAATATACTCATATGTATGTCGTTGAAAGCTAATGAACATTTTCAAGGAGGAAGTAACTCATGGCCAGCTCCTACTCCTTACCTTACACTCATCACACCGCAGTCCTTGCACATTAGGTTTGCATTCACACTGTCCTGTCCTAGCATGGCAACTCTCGGACAAGGAGCTGTTGACATTACAGCGACAAGCTGCAAAGAGAAAAGACATCTTTGGTTGGGAAAACATTTCCAACAGTCTTAATAGGCTTGTTAAATAATAATATCCCCCAGATGGTAACATTGGCAACTAAGTTTTAGAACACAATGTTTTCATGGTGGTTGGGTGGCTCAGTTGGTTAAGTGTCCGACTCTTGGTTTTGGCTCAGGTCATGATCTTGTGGTTTCATGAGTTCAAGCTCCACGTCAGGCTCTGCGCCACTGATACAGATCCTGCTTGGGTTTCTCTGTATCCATCTCTCTCTCCGTCCTTCCCCAATTCATGCTGTCTCAGTCTCTCTCAAAATAAATAAGTAAACTTAAAAAAAAAGAATGTTTTCTGATTTGCTAGGTGTTCCATTAGGCATTATATCCTTTGATCCTTACAACTTTACAAGCTGTGGAGATGATTCACGTAAAGCTATATCACAGTGCCTGGCACATCAGATGCTATTAAAACATTAATGTAGTCATTGTTATTTTGATTTTGAGAGTGAATATTATATATTGTACCTAGACACACACCTTTAAGATTAGAAAAGTATGTAAGACAGAAGAGTTAAGTAGACATTTTTTCCAACAAGGATATCAAAACGGCCAACAGGCATGTGAAAAGATGTTAAACATCACTAATCCTCAAAGAAATGCAAATCAAAACCACAATGAGATATTACCTTATACCTGTTAGAATGGCTATTATCAAGAAGACAAAAAACAACATATGCTGAAGAATGTCTTGAAGAATTACTCTTACACACTGTTAGTGGGAATGTAAATTGATCCAACCACTTTGGAAAACAAGGTGGAGGTCCCTCAAACAATTTGCAAATAGAACTAGCATATAACCCAGCAATTCTACTACTGAGTATATACTTAAAGGAAATGAAAACAGTATTTTGAAGAGATATGTACACTCTTATGTTCACTGCAGCATTTTTCTCAGTAGCCAAGATACAGAAAAATCTCAATGTCTGTCAAAGATGAATGGATAAAAAAGATATGGTATATATACACAATGGAATATTATTCAGCCATGAGAAAGGAGAATATCCTACCATTTGCAACAATATGGATGAACCTTGTCCACATTACACTAAATGGAAGATGTCATATAAAGAAAGCTAACTACTGCATGATATCATCTAGATGAAGAATCTAAAAAAATTAAACTCATAATAAAACAGACAGTAAAATGGTAGTTACTAGGGGATGGAGGGTTGGGGGGTAAAATTGTTTTTGTTTAGGGTACACACTTGCAAGTAGTAAATGGTGAATGGTAAATGAGCTACAGTGGTCTATTACACAGTATAAAAATGTAGACAATATTGTACTATATTGTGCAAGGGAATAAATATCTCTACAACGATCATCGTATTGCAATATATAAGTATATCAAAGTAAGATGCTGTGCACCTTATACTTACACAATGTCATATGTCAAATATTTTCAATTAAAAAGTATATAAAATGAAGATGCTGTTTCAAGCGTATTAGGAATATAGCATTATAATTTTTAAAAATCACTTTGTTTTACAATTTGTATACTGTTTCCAATATATTTGGTTTAAGTAATCTTTTATCATTTCTGTGTGATGAAGCTGTTAGATGCTATCCTGAAACATAATAAATCAGTCTAACAATTAAAGGGACATTTTCACAAATAGAACGTAATTAATGACGTACCCTACAGGTGTACTTTAATGGTACATATAATTGCATTGACACCAGAATAAATATGTGAGGAGGAGATGACAGAAAAATTTAGAACATTCATAAATGGTTTTGGTAAATTTTATCCAATACCTCATGTCTTTGGATACTTTGTTTGAGCACAACTTATAACTACATTGTAAATAGCTCCTCCATCAGCCTATGCTATTTTCCTGTTCCCCTGGCTCAAGGTTCTACTTAGTTCTACTGCTTTCCCAAAAACTGGCTGATTTTTCTTCCAGGGATTTGACCTTTTGTGTCTGCTAAGTGGATACATGTTTGGTCGCCATTGAAGAATTGACCTTAGCTGCAGTCTCCAGTTCCTCAGACAATAGCCTAAGCATACTCCATAGCAGGGGTGTGAGAAAAGACTAAGAGAAATACTTTTTGTAAATGTCTACTTCACTTGCCACTAGAATTGTTGTATATGTTTTCAATTTCTTTTTAAAATTAATTAATTTTTATTAATGTTTTTTTAATTGAGTATAGTTGACATATAATGTTACATTAGTTTCAGGTGAACAATGTAGTGATTCAATTATACATTATATTATGTTCATCACAAGTGCAGCTACCATCTGTCCTCACATCCCTATTACAATATACTTTCACTTTCTTTATGTGAGTCTCATATATATTATACTTCAATTTTTTAAATCCCAAATAATTTAGAATTTATAAGTCCTTTTTTCTCAGGATGAGGAATATAGGATTAAATTTACCATAACTTAACGTAATCTTAAAAATAACAAAAGCAGTGACAGGATACAAAATCAACATACAAAAATCTTCTGTACACCAATAATGAAGCCTCAGGAAGAGAAATCAAGGAATCCATCCTATTTACAATTGCACCAAAAACCATAGGATACCTAGGAATAAACCTAACCAAAGAGGCAAAAGATCTGTATTCAGAAAACTACAGGACACTTATGAAAGAAATTGAAGAAGACACAAAGAAATGGAAAAATGTTCCATGCTCATGGATGGAAGAGCAAATATTGTTAAGATGTCTCTACTACCCAAAGCAATCTACACATTTAATGCAATCCCTATCAAAATACCAACAGCATTTTGCAGAGAGCTAGAGCAAACAATTCTAAAATTTGTATGGAACCACAAAAGACTATGAATAACCAAAGCAATCTTGAAAAAGAAGAGCAAATCTGGAGGCATCATGATTCCAGACTTCAAGCTATATTACAAAGTTGTAGTCATCAAGACAGTATGGAACTGGCACAAAACAGACACATAGGTCAATGGAACAGAATAGAAAATTCACAAATGGACCCACAGCTATATGGTTAACTAATCTCTGACAAAGCAGAAAAGAATATCCAAGGAACAAAGTCTCTTCAACAAAGGGTGTTGGGAAAACTGGACAGCAACATGCAGAAGAATGGAATTGGACCATTTTCTTACACCACACACAGAAATAAATTTAAAATGGATGAAAGATATAAATGTGAGACCTAAAACCATCAAAATCCTAGAGAAGAATATAGGTAGCAACCTCTTTGGCATCAGCCATAGCAACTCCTTCTTAGACACATCTCTAGAAGCAAGGGAAACTAAAGAAAACTCAAACTATTAGGATTTCATCAAGAAAAAAAAAACCTTCTGCAGCGTGAAGGAAACATTCAACAAAACTAAAAGGAAATATTTGAAATTGGAGAAGATATTTGCAAATGACATATCTGAGAAAAGGTTACTATCTAAAATCTATAAAGAACTTACAAACTCAACACCCAAAAAACAAATAAGCCAGTGAAGAGATGGGGAGAATGAATAGACAGTTTTCCAAAGAAGACATACAGATGGGTAACAGACACACGAAAAGATGTTCAACATCACTCATCCTCAGGGAAATACAAGTCAAAACCACGATAAGATACCACCTCACACCTATCATAATGGCTAAAATTAACAACATAGGAAAAAAGTTGGTGAAGGTGTGAAGAAGGAACTCTCTTAAACCAATGTTGGCGGGAATGCAAACTGATGTAGCCACTTTGGAAAACGGTATGAAGGTTTCTCAAAAAGTTAAAAATAGGGGTGCCTGGTGGTTCAGTCAGTTGAGCATCCAACTCTTGATTTTGGCTCAGGTCATGGTATTATGGTGGTGAGATGGAGCCCCATATTGGGCTCTGTGCTGAGCGTGGGGTCTGCTTAGGATTCTCTCTCCCCCTCTTCCTCTGCCCCTCCCCTTCACCTCTCTCTCTCTCTCAAAAAAAAGTTAAAATAGAACTTCCCTATTATCTAGCAATTGCACTACTAGGTATTTATCCAGAATATACAAAAATAATGATTCAAAGGGACACATGCACCCCAATGTCCATAGTGGCATCATCAACAATAGCCAAAGTATGGAAAGAGACAAAATGTCTATCAACTGATGAATGGATAAAGAAGATGTGGTATGTATATACAGCGGAATATTACTCAGACATAAAAAGAATGAAATCTTGTTGTTTGCAATGACATGTATTATGCTAAGCAAAGCAAGTCAGTAAGAGGAAGACACATATATGATTTCACTCATAAGTGGAAGTTAAGAAACAAAACAGATGAACGTAGCAGGGAAAGGAGAGGGGAAAACCATAAAAATAGACTCTTAACTATAGAGATCAAACTGAGGGTTGATGGAGGGGGGTGAACAGAGGGATGGGTTAAATGGGAGACGGGTGTCAAGGAGGACACTTGTGATAAGCACCGGGCGTTTTATGTAGGTAATGAATTCTACTCCCAAAACTAATATTACACTATATATTCACTAACTGGAATTAAAATAAAAACTTGAAAAAAGAACTCACAAAGGCAATATAAAGTTTTAAGTGGCATTTTAAAATGAAATGTAGGACACAAACAATAACATAAATTTCAAAAGCAAAATACATTTCTTTGTAGTGGTGTGCTTTTCATGAGCAAACCTAGAGGCAACTAAAATAATGGTTTATCATGAATTTTCTTTTCTTGAGGTTTACTACCTATGCACAGATAAACTAATATACGTAAGAAAATTA
This sequence comes from Herpailurus yagouaroundi, assembly GCF_014898765.1. Lineage (NCBI taxonomy): Eukaryota > Metazoa > Chordata > Mammalia > Carnivora > Felidae > Herpailurus > Herpailurus yagouaroundi. The sequence goes on from NW_024412429.1 coordinate 35,911,927, forward strand.
TCAAAATAAGTATATTTCTTATCTTTTTATATGTTAAAGATCATTAAAAACTCTAATCTTTTCTATATGTGCTTCATAGCAAGTGGTATAAAAACGTAATGGTTCAAAATGTTTCTATACCATATTCTCCTATGTGTTCTTATGCCACAGATCCCCAATTTATCACAATAAAATGAGTGGAACAATGTCTCCTCAACTTTATGGAGGGGCTTAATGGAAGACGGAAAAAGGAGGTCACTAAACAATGAACACAGCTCTAAAATGAGTGACCCACAGATACAAATACTATGAACACTGCTACCAAAGGCACTCCTCTCTGTGAGCATCCCAGGCCCAAGCGGCGCACTGGACACTCTCTCTGGGCTGGATCCTTGAAACCTCACAGAAAATCATGACCCTTTATGTAAATGCGGAAACTGAATCCCAGTGAGGTCAACTGTCTCGTCCGGGTCACATGGCCAGAAAGTGTTGATCTTAGATGATGTCTTTGAATGGGAGAACTTCTTAAGCCCCTTATGATTTTATACAGGTAAAGTGTGCTTCTGTGCCTGTTGGAAATCTTGCCTTTAAAAAAAATACTGGGGCACCTGGATGGCTCAGTCAGTTGAGCGTCTGACTTTAGCTCAGGTCTTGATATCATGGTTCGTGAGTTCGAGCCCCGTGTTGGGCTCTGTGCTAACAGCTCAGAGCCTAGAGCCTGGAGCCTGCTTCGGATTCTGTGTCTCCCTCTCTCTCTGCCCCTTCCCTGCTTGTGTTTTCTCTCTAAAACAAATAAATAAACTTAAAAAAAAACTTTTAAAAATACCAATTTACAGGCGATATCAACAGATGCTTATTGTCCTAGAGAGTGATTTGTTTTTTGTTTAACCAACTGTGATTTGCAAATGACAAAAATCTGGCACGCATCTTCCAGTCCTATGAGGTTGGTTATTGAAGTGGGGTGTCCCACCAGGTCTTTGGTGTTTACAGCAGAGACAGTGAAAAGACTACATTTCTAGCGGTCTCTATAATTTTGCAGGTCGCAGGTCCTAAATGAGTGACTGGAAGGGCCCCTTCTTACGTAATAAACTTGACAGAGTGAAGTGTTGGCATCATAACTGGCTCTACCTAAAGATGATGGCGGCAGGTGAAGTCAAGGATGGCACATAAAATACTTGGGTGCTGACACGGATTCACATTCCACTGGACTCTGCACCACAAGATTTCCCTTGCATATTGCACTACTGCGAATACAAAGCATTATTTGATTTTATGCAATACTGAATAATGAGGCCAGGGAAGTGGAAGAAACAGGAGATGTGCACTAATGAACACAGACGAAGCCCTACAAGAGCTAATTTTGTGAAAGGAAACACAGAAATATCATTCTGTGAATAGTCCCACGGTGAAGGTCAATCATTCAAGAATTATAAATGCCAGTGTGTGGAAATATGGGCACCTATTATGAAATGCAAGAATGTAGAGTTCACATACGAAAGCATAACAGATTAACACCTCCAGACAGGTACTAAAGAAATAATATGGACAAAAATTCATTTGAAGAAAATGACTGCAATTGAAACAAATAATAAGGATAAGTGGGACTTACCTAGTTTTTCTAAATTCTTCTCTCCTACCATGGACACAAGTTGATTTTAAAATCTTCCTTCCACATGTAAATAAAGATATGTGCATCCTTTGAAAAACAACACGCTGACAATGCAGCTATTTTCAAAGGATTTACTCTATTAGTACAAAGAAATATTTTAGAATATGCAGACTCTGTGTATAGGCTGTGCATCTATCACACATGTATTGCACATAATTTCCTACCCTCCAATCCCCACTCAAGAACTCATCAGCTGCTTTGAGGTGCAATGCATCAATTCTGTCAGAGGCGTCAATAGTTCAGGACTTACGCTGACAGTTCTTTGCATCAACTGCGTCTCCAAAATATCCATCAGCACAGAGCTCACAGTACCGGCCTGTTGTACCTGGCTTACATATCAGACAGGAGCCAGACAAGCTGTCACAGCTGCCAGGGATGGAGAAGTCAAGGTTGTCATTGCATTGGCATGGCTGACATGATCCTCCAGGTACAGAAGGTTGTCCAAAATAGCCTTCTGCACACCTAAGGGGTAAAATTTCATCAGTGAGTATTTGGGAGGAACTCATAAAGCCCATCGGAAGCAATGTTTATATACTTTTCATACTACCCTCTCCCAGGATGATATGTTTTCCTTTTAAGTGTTCCTTTTCTCAAATGCAAGGTGATTAAAAAATGTTTTTCTATAACTGCAGTGTAGATACAAGATGAAATCCTGCCAGCCCCACTAGTAATTAGATTTCAGCCAGGAAAAAAAAAAAAAATCTTGTCACTGGCACTGAAGACGAGACCAAAGCATAATAAGAAATCTGCTGCTGGCACTCTAGAGGAATCCAGGTCCGTGTTGGAAAGCCTTTGTAGTGCAACACATCATATGTATCTACTCCAATTGGTTGTTTTCTGTACAAATATGTAAGGTTCACACTTTTTGTTGTTGTAGCAAAAGCTTGTTATGAGGAAACAGGCTTACAAGGAAATTCAGCAGTGAGAATTCAGAATTTATTAAATAGAAAATTGTGACTCAAAAGATTCTCATTATTATTCAGGTGGGGGCTGTGGGTATCACTGCATTACTAATGGGTTTGTATATATTTGCATATGCATACAGAGGCAGATTTTCACGGAAGAACCTTTAGTGAGAAGCAGGTATGAGGGCATCCTATGTACGTGCCGTAAGGTGATGCTTAATTGTGCCCACAACTCATATTAGCAACCTGTAGGTCTCTTGTCTTAAGGACTAGATGCTACTCTACAATATATTGGAAAAACAAGTTTGTTTATTTATGAGGCATAGCAGAGGAGATTTTTTAAATTCTGTTATCAAAATTCCCTTCATCCATATGTTGTTTCAAAATGCCACTCAATGTCACAGATGCACAGATACACGCTTTTAGGAGGCATCGATTTCTATTCTGCTCTGCCTTCTCTTTCAGTTACATTTGCTCATGCTTCATATTAAGCCACACTTGTGAAAGGAGAAACAAAACAGTGCATCTATAGGCTTACAGTCAGGCTAGCTCTGTCATCTGTCTTGTACAGCAAGGATCAAAATTGAAGGGGAACAAAAACAATGTGGGGGAATATAATTTCAATAGTCCACTACTTTTATGCTCATCTACTCACAGACATAGAAGTCACTGTGTAGAGAAATGCTCTCTACCATTCAAAATAGAAATGATTTAAATCCATTACATCATATGAGGATATTTTAATAACATCGCAATTATGGGGCAAAGTCATTAATCACTTTACATTTTCTAGAACATGTGTAGGTGCCATAATAATCTTGCTTTATAGAGAATTAACCTCTTATCATAATTTTTTAAATGAAATTGCTAGGGTTTAATTATATCCACAAAATATTGTATAAATTGTGAAAGTCATGGTGTTAATATTGCTTGGAAGAATTCTGTCACCCACAAATGTAATTGCTTATTAATTATCTATTGTAAAATCTGAACTACGTTTTAGTACATAAAATTTCCCCACAATCCCTTCAGAAGTGGTTTTCCATAGAGCTAATAAGAAGGTACTTTTGAATTTTAACCCAATTCTCCTTGCCTTACTTGATATTCAGAGTTTATGATCACATCCACATATACTCACATCTCATTTTGTTTACCATTAAAAGAGTGGCTTTGCTCCACTAGAATAACAATATACAATGATAATTATCACAGCCAACGAAAACCCATTATTTTCAGCTCACTTTCCTCAAAATGACTTACTGCCCTCAGGAGAGATGGCATTATATAACAAGATCTAGGAATTTTTCTTAACATAGATACCAATTAATAAGTCCAAAATTTTCCCACAATGAAGAGAACCTTTAGTTCATGAGAAAATAATTGCAATTAAGTAGAATAACTGAAGAAGCAGCCTTTATTATTTTTTTTGTAGGACATTAAAGAAAGCTTATTGAATATACATGACACATAATTCATATGCCAGGTTCTATTACCAGTGTATGTATGTGTGTGTTTCCATACATAGAATAGTAGTAGCTCTAGAGACATAAAAATGTTTCAGTAGAGATTAAAAAGTAATTCTAGGGTCAGCGAATATTATACTGCTAATTATATAACTTTTGTTAATAATAATAATGTTTTATAGTCTGATCAAGTTGGATTCACTTAATTAAAATTAGTGTGAATGACAGACCTTTAGACCTTGCCAGTCTTTAGGATTTTCACTCTACACAAACGAACTGTAATTTGAAATCTCAGATTGTCTCATTTTCATACGCAAGGCAAAATGAGGATATTTTTTTAGCACAGTTTATTGGATTCCTTGCTACAGTTAGATATCCTGACAATACAAAGTCACTGTTCCTTTCCACATCTGCTAACTTTTTTCATATCCAATTGCAATATTTTACAAAAAGACTCTCTAACGTAATGAGATTCTAGATACCACAGGCAATTATGTAAAATGGTTCTCTCCACTGATGACTTAGGAACAGTATTAGAGCAAGAGATGGGAGAAGGAGAGAGAGGACAGCAAGAGTGAAGTGACAATGAGAAGCCAGAGCAACACTGGCAAGAGTTCTCTTGCTCTGCTCCATCATTTTTACAGTAACTTTTCCCTAAAATATGCGGCCTCTGTTCCCATTATCTATATACTGAAAACAGTGCTTCAATTTCTCTGAGCAAAATAGAAAGGCTCTTGCTCTTTTCCCCTCCTGCCCCCCCTCAAACACCTACTGAGCACTTCATCATGAACATAAACACGGCACAGCCTTTACACTGCAGTCTGTAGAGAAGAAAGATGAGCTTAAAAATGTGGCAGAGAGCTACTAAAGAGAAGCCAATGTTCTTGTGAAAACACAGAAAAGGGCAACCAACTCAGATTAGGATTCATCAAGGACACTTTTGGGGTGATAGAGTTGAATTATTTTTTTTAATGTTTATTTAAGAGAGAGAGAGCAAGGAAAGGGGAGAGAGAGAGAGAGAGAGAGAGAGAGAGAGAGAGAGACAATCCCAAGCAGGCTCTGCACAATACAGGGCTCATTCTCAGGAACCTGAGCTGAAATCAAGTCAGTCGCTTAAGGGGCACCTGGGTGGCTCAGTCGGTTAAGCATCAGACTTTGGCTTGGGGCACAATCTCATGGTTCGTGAGTTTGAGCCCTACGTCAGACTCTCTGCTGACAGCTCAGAGCCTGGAACCTGCTTCAGATTCTGTGTCTCCCTCTCTCTGCCCCTCCCCTACTCACTCTCTTTCTCTTTCAGGAAAAAAGAAAAAAGAAAAAAAGAGTCAGCCGCTTAATCGACTGAGCCACCCAGGTGCCCCTAGAGTTGAATTTTAAAAGTTGAGCAGGGTTAGTCTCAGGTGGAGGAGTGGAAGGACTGCAGTCTTGTGGTCAGAGGGAACAGTGTTGGCAAAGGCACAGAGGGAGAGTGGCTGGGGTATAAACGGCAGGGCTTGTGCAGTAACACTGGATTCTTAATACCTCCCAGGTGATTGAATCAGCCAAGGACTCAATGAATTTGCCAACATACGTGGTTCCTCACTGAAAATTAGAAAAAAAAGGGTTCTTTCTGTCATGTGCAGAAAAGTAAAGAGAGAGTAGACATACTGAGCACCCTGGACTCTAGCTCCCAATCTCCCCCTTGGCTGAGGACTTTTGTGCAGTATACAAATTGCACAACCACATAGGAGCAGACTTTGGAACCTTCCTTGGAGTCATAATTTTCCTAATGGTGTTACCATGTTAACTATGACTGTCTTGCTTTTTTAAATTTCTGTACCTCCACACGCTCCATCTGAACCTCAAGGGTTCAAGGAGATTCAGGCATGAGTAGAAATTCTCATCAGCATAGTGGCAATAGGGCAGTTAGACTCAATTCAGAGTCAGGAATTTATGAAGCAGAGAATATCTAAATAAGATCTGGGAATTGAAATTTTAAAAGCAAAAATAAACTTTTCTGACCTAGAATATGAATCATGTGGATAAAACTGTAGGTGTATTTTCCAAATTTTAAGATATTAGGTTGTAATATCCTTTGTATTCTCAGTGGCCATTGTGAAATTAGTCTTGACATTGACCTCTCTCCCCTCACTTGCGAAGGAGTTGTTAAAATCTGGGCAGCTAGGGAGGGGACAGGGTTAAAAGGGTCCACATAGCTCATTAACTTTCATGTGGTTCTATGTATCCCACTGGGCCAACTTGCCACAGTCTTTTTAAGTGTCTTTCCATTAAGTAGGATATGTTGCTGAGGCTACAAACTTATTCTGAAAGTAGCTTGGTGCCCAGGAGAGAAGGTGTCATCAGCATTTAGCTCACATTTTCTCCATGTTCTTTTAAATTCCTCTTGATGCTCCAACATTCATCCCTTTTTTGCCCTTATAGATACTTTCTCTTATTTTTTCTATTTTTTTCCTCCCCATGACCAGATGATAGATATCCAGAATCTTAGCAAGGAGCCATGGTGAATACCTCATTCCCTTAACCTCACTTTTGTTTTTCTTTTGTTTAAAACATTCTCTAGAGGAAGGAACTAATACTTGAAAGTACAGGTGCTGTGACTCCAAGCAAGTTTCTGAAAAGTGTAACCAGTGTTCTACATGTTATAGAATATCAGTCGATATTTTAAGTGAATAAAAACTTGCAAAGGCAGAATCAGACCTATAAATACGGAGGACACACTGATGGTTTCCACCGGGGAGGTGGGTGGGGAGACAGATAAAATAGTGAAGGGGAGTGAGAGATACAGACTTGTGGTTACGGAATAAGTCATGAGGACGAAATGTACAGCGTAGGGAATATAGCCAATGGTACCGCCATAGTGTTGTATGGGGACAGATGGTAGGCACACTGGCGGTGAGCATAGCATAATGTATAGAGTTGTTGAATCACTGTGTTGTACACCTGAAACTAATGTAACATTGTGTGTCAACTCAAAAAAAGAGACTAGTCAATATTTTGTCATATCTTGTTTTGCCGTCCTCTTGTTCATGATTGTTTTCATTCCCTCAATTCTAGCAGCAAGACCATTGTGCTACATGACTGAGTGAAGGGGTCTGACAAGGACCAAAGCAGAAACACAGGAATCTTCTGGACTTTGGGCTCTAAAAATCACCATTTCTATGAATGTGGCCCTTCCTGCTGTAGTTCATCCCCCAACAGAAAATGGCATGAAGTGGGAAAGGCAGATGGAGGAGAAAGGATGAGAATAGAGTTGGTGGGTCCTAGGGTGGAGTGAAAGCAGCAGAGTGAGTCCTGTACCCCCCCCCCAAGTGGTACAGTGGTGCCCGGTGATTAGGTCTGAAGGGAAAGGTGGTCAGGAGGACAGGAAAAAGGAAGAAATCAGAAGAAATATGCTTTGGTGAACTACTCAGGACTGATTGGCTCACCATCTGTCCTTTGCCCCAAACACACACACACACACACTCATAGCCAACACACACAGAGATACACACACAGAGACACACATAACTCATAACCAAACACATGCACACACACACACACACACAGACACATACAAACTCATAGCCAAACAGCGACACCCACACACAAGCCACACCCACACTCATTCACTCAAGCATTCAAGCTTCTTGGTACTAAGTAAACTTGTTAGAACTTTGGTTCAAGCCTGGGAGACGGGGAGAAGAGAAAAAACACAAATTTTTACAATTGAGAAATAATTGGTATGTAACAGTGAGAACATTTAAAGTTTATGTGACTGAGATTATGTTTCCAAGCTCTCACAGCTCCCACATATGGAGATTTGGTCTCAAAATAGAAATTAAATTGAGATAAAGAATATAAAATTATAATTCCTGTCCACCTGAGATACATTCTTACTATAGATTTAAAAAATCAGGAATGTATGGGCACACAACATTAGAAAATGCTGAGTTAGAGCATAATATATAGACTTGTTGAATCACTATGTTGTATACGTGAAACTAATGTAAAGATGTTCATCAGATACACTTCAAGAAATGAAAAGAAAAGGTTGATTTAAACACATTAAACAGATTTCTTCCATCCAGGACATGTCAGAACTTTTAACATGCTAATAGGCACTTTTACTTGTGTGATCACAGAACTCTATTCCAAAAACATCTACGGTTTGGGAAACACTGCTCCAGTTCTCCAATGCTGATTTTATGTAGATGATGTGCACAAACTGATTACACCAATCAGTTACAGAATGGGTTTGATTACAAGATTTTCAATGCAACCAGTATCTCCTTTTTACTCTGACCCTTATTCTTCCCTCCTTCTACTTCAGCCTGAACATCCCCAAAAATGTTTCTCCTAATATTTTGGATCCATCTAATAATGGACTTTTAAGCTCATATAAATACAGAGAAATGAGAAACCCTAAATATTCCTGAAAAACCCTAACCCAAATTCTGGCTAGAAAAATATAATATTCCATCTTCCGTATAATAACAATTTAACATTATTTTGGCTGAAAAACTTGGAGATAAGATATGCCCTTTGATAAGCTATGTATGCCCATTTCCATTTTCTTTTTAACCAGAAAATCATGCTTACTGTGAGGTATTTCCTTCCTTGGTAGTTTTTATGATTCAGATTAGAACTGTCTCCAGAATACAGTCAACCATTCTTATCCACATGAAATATGCGAGCTGCTTGAAGGTGAGGGTGGTATAATGCATCTGTTTAGATCCTATGTCTAGCCCCGTGTCTGGCACATGGCAGTTGCTGAACTGACGTTTGTTAAATAAAATGTAGAATTTCAAATTGTAGGTGATTCAAAAATTATCGTCTGCTATGTATGGAAAACACAGAGCATGAAGCGAAGTAATACAAATACATCAGAGACTATGGTCACCTAGGTAAGTGGGATTTAATGGCATTTTATGAAAGAGTAGCTGTCATTTTCCAGTTGCTAAAAAAAAAAAAAAGGTTGCCTGTAGTGACCCAAGGCAGGGTTAGGCATTTGATGTAAATCTGTCTTGGCCATGATACGTTCTGCTATTATAGCAAGTAATATACATGTGCCCTCCTTTTTTCTTTTTTCTTAACACAAAGGTCTCCAGTTTCTCAGCTGCAAATAAATCATCCTTATTTCAGTTCTATTCTTCCATTACTAATTTACAGATGTTGCCATGCTCACAAATAGTACTTGTTGCTGCTGGGAACTGTCACGGGCACTTTGTCCTCAGACTGCTAGCTGTTGACTAAATCCTCTCTGGGTGATTGGCTCCTGCTTCATTAACTTTATGCAGCCTGGTTGAAATAGGGGGATGAAAGGACAGAAAAGGATAGGCGGAAATAGCCCTCTGTGGTGTTCGCCTTGGTGAAAGCAGGTCACTTCCTCTGCTGTCCCCACACCCCAGTCATGGCAGCAAAGGGGACTGTTTTCAGTGCTAAAACCAGAGAGATGTTGGTGTACTTGTCAATGATGTCAAGGGAGAATTTTCTACCATTTTTATAATGAGACTGAAATACAGAAGAATCTTTCCTTCACAAGTGTTTCAGGAGAAAAATAATCACACAAATTACATAAAATGCTATCTATAGGTTCCACTGCAAAGCAACCCGATAAAATCACCAGGAATTAAAATACTGGCTTAGAAGTACTTAGAGGAGGATATAAATCACAATAATAAATCACATTTTATTTCTATTTTCAAATATATTTAAGGTAAATTATAGGCCACTTGCTGAACTATGAACCACACATTTAAGCCACATTTTAAGAACAAAAATCTGATTATGAAAAATAAATGGTGCCACCATAGACAGTAAGATAAATCTTAAAGTGCATGACTTTCCACTTGAGCAATACTTTCTAGGAAGACTGTAGGTTAATGCTTACCCTTTAAGATTAAAACATTAATCAAACATTCTCTGAGTGAATAGAGATTTATAGAGCAATTTCTAGAGAATAAATAAACTGTAAAAACAAAATGCATTGGTTTGGCACATGCAGGGAGAAACTTGATTTCACCTCACCAAGTGTGGCGGCTTTTCTGAACTAGTACAAAGGATGATAATGCCTCTGGTTTTATAGCTCCCAAGGTAGAAATCATGTTGAAAGACAGTGTGGTACAGGCTTACCTCTCACAGCGTGGTCCTGTGTACCCGACAGGGCATGCGTCACAGATCAATCCGAGACTTCGGTCTAAATGGCACGTCGGGCTAAAGCTATGTGGATGTTGTTGGGAAACAAGAGACAAGGAAGAAGCACATACACAATGTCATTAGCAGCATATTTTCATTTCTCTTTCTCCAGAACTGCTGTGACAAAAGGGTATAAGCTGGTCTTCTCGTCTCACAGATGGAGATGAGGGTCTGGCCAGCCGAGGATGAAATGACATTACTATTTCTGCAGATGTGGATGTAGCCCAGTGGAGAGCAGTAGCCTTGTGGCATGTTATTAACTGACTTTTGACTGTTGTGGGTCTGTGATCATCAGTAAGAAGTGACACCACACAGTTGCCTTTTAGGGTTACCCCAGGCCCGGCAAGACACGGCATCGTATGCTTTCTAGCCAAATCCTTCTGAATTTGAAGCAGCCCAGAAAAATCTGTTAGAGATTTTGGAAAACTCAGTATGGGATCTTGGAAATAATGGTGGTTTTCTACTTTCAGCATTGGTTCCATGGGTGTGTGTGTGTGTGTGTGTGTGTGCATGAGTGCATGCATGTGTGCGAGCTGCTGCCCGTGTGGACCCATAGGTCTGCTGTTTACACAGATGAAATCCTCCAAAAAGTTTTCAGAAGAGATAAAGCATGCATATTCTGCTGAAATTTACAATAAAACCAAGCAATCCAAAAAAAAACAAAAAAACAAAAAAACCCAAAAAACAAAAACAAAAAAGCCTTGCCATTCTACATCTTCTGGCATGTTCCAAGGTTTATCTCTCTTTTTGTACATATTTCCAGTTTGGATCTGAAGTAACAGAATGGAACACCAAATTAGGAACCAGCACAGTAATTACAGAGTTACATGCCAGCTTTAGCCTTCAACAGCAGGTACAACTACGGCATACTTCTCTGCCTGGTGAGAGACATCTCTCAGGCAGGAACCCTTACCCCAAGATTGACACAAACACTCTCTGAAGACCCATGAAGCATTCTGAATTCTGTGATTTCTGCTGCTCTGCCATTTTAAAACAAAATGCCCCCAATTAATCTTTCTCCCATTATGTTTTCCCTAAATAGATTTATTTTTCTATTATATATGACAGGACGATTCAGTAGAGGCTTGCTTGATGGCTAAATGAATTAAGGAGTGAACAACAAATTAAACAGTGCAAGTCTCGATCTTGTTCTGTTCCTGACACTTGAATGACTTTGGAATACTTTCTTAACTTTTGTCCAGGTCAGATCACAGGTACTACTTCTGAATAATATTCTTCTGGCTGAACTCATAGCAGTCCTGCAAAGATTTAAATTTTTTTTTTATAGTAGGAAGCTATTAGAACCGAGTAGTTCTAGCATTTAAAATATTTCAACTCAGTGGAGAGTCAAAATGAATGTGTTGAGGCAAGGGGGGCGGGCAACGCCTGGTTTGGGGTACCTTGAGTTTATAAATATTACCCAGATAAAAGACTCCACATGAGGGAGTTGTGGTGCCTGCCAAAAAGAGTGGAACCAAGTCATAGCCAGCCTGTGTTCTGTAAGAGGAGGGCCATCTTTTAGAGAGCAGCCTGGCACATGTCACCTGTGACCTAAAAGGACCTCACCATGAGTGATTTTCTTGGCAGGCGAGTGACTGCATTAAAGAAAACAGGCACATGTAAAAATGGAAAGAAACAGATTTTTTTTTCCCTTCCTCACCTCGTGATTTGCTATTGTTTTCAGACAGAAAAGGGAGGACTGGATTTTGACAAATCTCTAGAACACATGTATGTCTTATTTTAAAATTGGCATTCCATAACTGTCTCATCATCTAGGGACAAAGTGACTCTAACGAGAAGCCCTAGGTTTCCCACTCATGTGGGACTACAGTGATTGAAAGAAAATCATGCCAACTATTTTTTAAAATTCTAAATTAGTTTACCAAAAGTCATGTCAAAGGTGCTTGACAGGGTTTCTGACACTGTAAAACCATAAAATAGATTTCAAATTCTTAAATATATTCATGTGTCAGTTAAGACCAATAGAAGTAAAGTAAAATGTACCCACTGACAAAAATCAACACCTCTTCAGGAAAAATCTTAAGGAATAACGATATATTAGATTTGACTAGCTCTTTGCATCTTCAGAGTGCTTTTACAAACAATTTTATCACATTTTCACAAAATCTTATAAATGGGTTGCAGCAGGCATCATTTGTCTTGCCCAAGGTCATTGCTGGTATCCAGGAGACTTGAGCATCGGACCCAGGACTTCTCATTCCTAATCTGACATTCTCTTCTCCCTCTAACCAGACAGCATCATTCTACTGGTAAGAATTAAATACGTTGAAACTTTTGGTAATATATGTACTTGACATGATGCATCTAAATAAAACGGATTTCAGGGGCGCCTGGTGGCTCAGTCAGTTAAGGGTCCGAGTTCAGCCCAGGTCATGATCCCACGTTTCATGGGTTCAAGATCCGCACCAGGCTCTAGATGCTGACAGCTCAGCCTGGAGCCTGCTTCAGATTCTGTGTCTCCCCCTCTCTCTGCCCCTCCTCTGCTTGTACTCTGTCTCTCTGTCTCCCAAAAATAAATAAACATTAAACAATTTAAAATGAAACAGAACTCAATATTCTTTAAACAGTCTAAACTGAGGGCTCACTCCCTTACTGCTGTTATTACAGTTACAGCTATGGAGAAGAGGACTTTGGACAACAAAACTAAAATGAGAAGGAAAAAGGAATGCGTACAACAAAAACGCATACGAAATTTGTTTTGGCAATGGCAGCAAGCAACTTGACACTGATTTTGGCCAAAAAATGAAGCTAACTCTTCTGTGACAGAAAGAGGGAACTGTGAGATCATTGTTGCCTTTAAGTGATTCCAAGATTATGTCATTTAGCACTAGTTGGCTGGCTCTACACCAGCAGAGAGAGTGTTCTGCTTCCTGAATTATCCACTTCATGCCGCGGAAGACACAGGCAATCCAAGAACAGCGGGTATTTTCCACAAATAGGAGGAAGATGAGAAGCTACCAGTGGACTAGATAGTAAGGGTCTGCACATGGAAATAGTCTTTCTTTTCTTTTTTCTTTTCTTTTTAATGTTTCTTTCTTTATTTTGAGAGAGACAGCAAGCAGGCACAGGAGTTGCAGAGAGAGAGAATTCCAAGCAGGCTCCATGCTGTGAGCATGAAGTTCCACGCAGGGCTCGAACCCACGAACCAAGAGATCATGACCTGAGCAGAAACCACGTTGCTGCTCAACTGACTGAGCCACCCAGGTGCCCCTGGAAATAGTCTTTCTTTATATATATATACACACACATATATATGTATATATATATATATTTTAATGTTTATTTATTTTTGAGAGAGAGAGAGAGAGAGAGAGAGACAGAGCATGAGAGGGGGGAGGGAGAGAGAGAGAGAGAGGGAGACACAGAATCCGAAGCAGGCTTCCAGGCTCTGAGCTGTCAGCACAGAGCCTGACGCAGAGCTCAAACATGTGAGCCATGAGTCCATGATCTGAGCCGAAGTCAGATGCTTAACCACTGAGCCAGCCGAGTGCCCTGAAATAGTCTTTCTTAATGGTTGGTTGAATAGATTCTTATATTTATAAGGATCCATTTATAAGTATGTAATATGTGTATGAATATGTGTATATGTATGAATATGTATGTGAATAGATGTGTTTGTGCTAGCATACGAACAGAAAGATACAATTGGCCTTGTTCCAAGAAGAATTTAATTCTACGTATCAAAATATATACATTAAGATAAAATGATGCAATAAAGGTTAAAGAGAAAAAAGCCACTTAAACATAAGATAAAATGAAGGATGTATTTAGAACACAAAATTTGAATCGTAAGGTATGTTTATTTGAAAGTGGCAGTCAGCATATGGCTTTGAGCTTCCTTACAGCTGATGCAAGAGGGAACTGCATTGTCTCTCCGGTCTGTGATGTGATATGAAATAACCACTCCTTTTGCCACTGGCATGAAATCTCCATCATTATAAAATCAGGGCCACAAAATCAGGGCATGCTCTATGTTTGCATACACAATAGGGGAGCAGGACTCCCGCTAACGAACCATAACCTGGAACATTCAGGTCAGGAAAGAGAAACCAGAAGACAAGATGTGTGTGTCAGTGAGGAAGCTACTGCGGAAAGGGCCATGAGAAGACCCCGTCACCACGGGCCATGGAGCAGAGCTTTGAGAGGAAGGGAGAAAAACAAAGGGAAAACTCATTTACTTCATGGGTGTGGTTTGGGCCACATGAAATTCTGAAGTGTCCTTGTAAGGTTTCCTCCTTTCAGGTCAATGATCTCTGTTTTTATTCTTAGGAGAACCATTAAGCAAACACATTTTTCTTTAATAACCTTCAGATAGTATGAAATCTTATTTAATGTCTACAACTGGATTTTGTAATTAGATTTTGGGTTATTCTCTGTGTCTTTGGATGCAATTTTTTTCTTTAACTTGAGTTTCTCATGCAGCCAAATGAGAGACTACGTTCTACCTAGTAAAGCCTTTCGTACTGATAAAGTATGAGAGCAAGTTCTCTGTAAAGTGTCACATTAAGTTGTAGCTGCAATTTAATAACACCTTAGAAGTTTCTGCCAAAATATGTTGATTCGTTTCAATTTTAAGGTATTTAATTACTTGTTAATTAAACCTGCACTTTCTCAACACGTTGTAATCCTGAACATTTGCATTAGCATAACTGTCGCCAAACCCTAGAATCATTTATGATGAACATTTGCAGTTTGTCTAACATGAAGGTTTGTTAATTTTCTTCTCTTTCTTTTTTTTTCTTGCTTCTCTTCAATGTCTTTGTAATTGTTTTGATTTCTTTTTTTTTTAATGAAAAAATGAATTAATTGTTTGAGAGAGAGACAGAGAGCAAGCTGGGGGATGGTTGTAGAGACAGAGAGTGAGACCCAGAACCTGAGGCAGGCTCCAGGTTCCAAGCTGTTAGCACAGAACCTGATGTGGGGCTCGAACTCACGAACTGTGAGATCGTGACCTGAGCTGAAGTCAGATACTTAACCAACTGAGCCACCCAGGTGCCCCAGTAATTGTTTTGATTACAGAAGCACAGAGAGGTGAATCGGAATATATGGATTCTAACACTGGTTCTGCCACAAGCAAGCTGTAATGATCACGATCGAGGCCTTTTAATTTCTCTAGAGTTCAGTTCTTCCTTCTGGTATAAGGGACGAGTAAAATACATCATAACTGCTCATGTAGACATAAAACAATGTGTACAAAAGTGCTCTAGAACATTTAACACACTATAAAATTTCTACATAATGTTGCTAAATATTCCCTTAAATTTACCTCTTGTCTTGGAATATTTATAATTCTCTATTAACTATTAATTTTAACAGCCATAATTCAATATAGTCTTTTCAGTGAGCCCCAAAGTCAGTTCTAGAAGTGTTCCATTCTTTTAAAACTTTGAATTTTAGCATTCCTGATGCATACAAAGAAGTAGCGTTCAAAATGATATGAATTTTATGATATAAATGGTTTCAATAATATTATCTATTCAAACACATTCTAAGTGTTCAAAGGTAGGCATTCATGTGTCTCTTTCATATTATATTTAATTCATAAGCTACATGATGCCAGAAATTAATGAATATAAAACATTTGAAATATTTACACTTTTATTTGCTTCTCTAGAGATAAATTTTACTACCTAGTTACGATCTATAGCTAAAATATATACATCACCAAGATGAGAAGCCTGAGCAAAAGTGGACACTAAGTAGTTGATGAAGTTGATATATATGTATAATTTAAATATTATATGCTTGTCTGTATTCATATATCATAATAATTATACCAATCGATCTCTATCTCCCTACATATTTGATTTATTTAGCAATATTATCTAAGAAATTTGGAGCCAAAATGCTTGTGATCTATAAGATTTATGATCAAGGATTAAATAGATAAATCACCAAAGCAAAACTATCACCAAGCTTTATACTTCTAGATGAAGGTTGCAGCAACCTTTAGCTGAATTTTTTTTTCTGAATAACCTGTGAGAATTTCAATCCCATCTTCTGGCTTATTTGTGAATATTGAATTTATTCATCAGAGTTTTCAAGTCGGATTATAATAGTAATGACGTTTGAAAAATTTTTTTAAATGAAGAGTTTCCCTAACTGTCCCATTATTTAGTGATTTAAAAATAAAACATTTCAGGTTATTAGATTACAATGGATTTTTCTATTCACAATTGCACAGCTAAACTATGTTGATTTTCCAAGCTGTTTTAAATTTAAAAGTCTTTAATTTTTTTTTTTAATGTTTATTTTTGAGGGAGAGAATGGTAGAGTGTGAGCAGGAGAGGGGCAGAGAGAGTAGGAGACACGGAATCTCCAGTGCTGTCAGTGCGGGGCTCAAACCCATGGACTGCAAGATCATGACCTGAGCTGAAGTTGGACACTTAACCAACTGAGCCACCCAAGCACCCCTAAATTTAAGTCTTTATAACTCTAAACACAGAACTAGTATTTTTAAAGTAAGTGGACTATCACTCTCTCCTCTTTCTATTTATAAAAATTCTGTATTTAAAGCTAAAATTTACGACAGGTCTATTCTCAGTTCTACTTCTAATGATAAAATTATTATTTAATAATTTAATAATTATTTAATGTAAGTAAAGGTATCTCAAAAATTGAAGGATCTTTAAATACTTGGTGTCGCTGATGTTACTGAGTTGTCTTTATTATTTTTTTAAGTCAAGATCTGCATAATTATACCAAATTGGAATACACATACTTGAGGAAGTACCATCCTTGTAATGGGGACCCAATCCTTTTGTCACTGATGGATGGTGACACTGACTTTCTTTTTTCTTTCAATAACACAATTAGAACCTATTATTGAAATTAAAGTAGAAGTACAGTAAACAGAGAAGGATGGGCCATGAATGCCTCCTCTGCATTTATAGTAATGTTGGTCAGACTGGAGGATAAACCCATGTCCAATCAATGACATAATTCTCAAAATGTATTAGACTAAGATTCACACTATGCAACCAGTGGCAGCACTGCTGGATTGATAGGTTGGCTAACATGTATGACATTTTGCCTGAGAAGGGGTGCACATAAATGAGTGACCAAAGATAATCCCTCCATTTTCCTCAGTGAAAGTGAGTAATGAGCAGTGAGTTTCTAGTATATTGGATAGTCCAGGAGAATTTCATTCAGCCACAGTGAATGAGCAGGTCCTCTAACCCTTCACAAGTACACCAGTGAGCAAGGATCATGTTATATTACAGCCAACATAGGGACGACTCACCATTGATTATGAAGGAATTTAATTTGTTCTCCTATATTTATTATTTTCTGGTAGATTTCCCTTTTGCCTTTTTCCGCTTCACTGACACTCTTTGGATGCCAAAGGATCTTTAGTTTTGTGTCCACCCAAGCTTGCACCCTAAACTCTGGAAAGGTTTTTATCACTAATACACATTAACCCAACTGGTCATATAATTGTTTTTAATGTTATCACTAAAACTGAATGCAGTGTGATTTTTAAAGAAATCCTCAATGTAGATTGCAGAGGATTGGAAAGTACACTGACTTTAAACTTAAAATTCCAACTCTGATACTTTGTTTTATTAAATGTTTGAGAGAGAGAGAGAGAGAGAGAGAGAGAGAGAGAGAGAGAGAGAGAGAGAGAGAGATTGGGAATGTGCACACGAGCAGCACAGAGGGAGAAAGAGAAAATCTTAAGCAGGCGCTCTGCACTGTCAGCACAGAGCATGACACAGGGCTTGATCCCAGGACCCTGGGATCATGACCTGAGCCAAAATCAAGAGTCAGATGCTTAACCAACTGAGCCACCCAGGAGCCCCTGATACTTTCTTTAATATATGACTCTAAGCAAGTTATTTAATAATAATCAGTACTTGTCTTGGACATAGCATGTCAAATCATTATTTTAAATACTTAGTGTATTTTAATTTACAAAATTCTCACAATCCTATAAGAAAGTCCTATTATCACAACTAATGATGAAATAACTGAGACACAGAGAGTTTAAGTAATGTTGTCTGAGTCACACAGCTAGCATTTAAATCAAGGAAATGTAGTTCCAGAATTGGTTCCATAATGATATTTTCCTACTTGGAGCATTTTTTCTTAATCTCTAAAATGGGACTAATATTTACTTTATTGGAATGTGTAGTGCTATACCTAATTAGTCTGCTTTTATTAAATATTAATGCTTTCTCTTTTTTTATTCCAATGACTAAGGTGTAAAATTCTGAAGGAGGTGGACTGTTGGAGAGAAGGAAGAGGATTTCATGCGGGCTGAAAAGTAGAAATCACAATTCCAATAAGGATTTTAAATTTAATGACAGAATTATTCTCAATGTCTTTAGCTCATAGTATTCATTGACTCTAACAAAAGACTATTTTCATTAGCAGTGTGTTGGATAAGACCTCACTCAAAATATGACCAACTTGATAACACCTTTAGATTAAAAGACTACAGCTGACAGAATTTTTTAAAAATCACTAAAAATTTAAGCTCTTCAGGCATTATCACAACATTTAGAAATAGCTGGAAAGTGCCCAATATAATGTGAACATTATTAAGCATTAAACTTACCTTTAAGAAGTCTCCAAAAAAAATCCCTTTCACTTAAACTTGTAAACTCATTATTTACAATTTTTACTAGTACAAAAACATTGGTTTTGGCTCAATGTAGTATGCCCCCATTAAAATAAAAACAATTTATGATTCAAGGTTTTGCTTAGGTATTTGCTTAAGGAGGGCCACTTGTACAGAATGAGCATTAGAGCAGCTGGAATAGAATATTCCCCTAAAAGGGAAGGGGAAGAGGCAGAAAAAAATATATACTTTTCAAAGTCTTTTCCTGGGGCATCAGGGTGGCTCAGTTGGTAAAGTGTCCGACTCTTGATTTCAGCTCAGGTCATGATCTCAGGGTTCATGGGATGGAGCCCCGCCTCAGCCTCTACTCTGGGCCTGGAGCCTGCTTAGGATTCTCTCTCTCCCTTTCTCTCTGCCCCTCCCCAGCGTGCGCGCTCTCTCTCTCTCTGTGTGTCTCTCTCAAAATAAATAAACACGGGAAAAATGTAAAAAATAAAAGTCTTCTCCAAGATTGCAAGGTTATTTTTCTAGATGAAAGTAGAACATTTTTATTTTTTAATTTTTATTTATTTTTTTAAAGTTTATTTATTTTTGAGAGACAGAGAAAACATATGTGTAAGCAAATTGAGGAGGGGCAGAGAAAGAGGGAGAGAATCCCAAGCAGGCTCTGCGCCCTCAGCATGGAGTCCAACATGGGCCTCAATCTCATGAACTGTAAGATGATGACCTGAGCTGAAATCAAGAGTCAGGCACTTAACCGACTGAGCCACTCAGGTGTCCCATTAGAAAAAATTTTAAACATAAAGAATAAAAACTAGATGACTGGAAAACTGAACCAAGTTTTCATTAAACTTTTAAAATATTTAGTTTATATAAAATAAAGTGCTTATTATCACCCATATTTCAATATTCATATAGTTTAAATATAGTTCTTACTGCTGTAACTATTTTAGAAAGATAAACTGATAGGGGCACCTGGGTGGCTCAGTCGGTGAAGCGCTGACTTCAGCCCATGTCATGATCCTGCACTTTGTGGGTCAAGCCCCACGTCGGGCTCTGTGCTGACAGCTCAGAGCCTGGAGCCTGCTTCAGATTCTGTGTCTCCCTCTCTCTCTGCCCCTCCCCTGCTTGCACTATGTCTCTCTGTCTCGCCAAAATAAAATAAAACATTAAAAAACATATTAAAAAAAGAAAGATAAACTGATATATATCATATGATAATATGATAACCAAAGGATAGGACGGGTGCTTAAAGATCAGCTAGACTGATCTCTTACTTTACCTTTTCTAGGAGTTTGTGACTTGCCCAAGATTCATAAATAAATAGTGTGAGACTGGGATCCAAATGAGCAATATTTGTGTTAGTGATCTTTTGAAAATATATGTATACATTATTTATTTATTTAAAGTAAACTCTATACCCAATGTGGGGCTTGAACTCACAAACCCAAGATCAAGAGTCACCTGCTCTCCCACTGAGCCAGCCAGGCACCCCAGTGTTATTGGCTTTTTTTTATTACAGCATGAAGACATGCGTGCATGTATGTGTGTGTACATGTGGGCATGTATATATATTTGTATAAAATATGTCTGTCCTTTATAGTTGCTTTAGACATTATATTTTAGTTCTATCTCGTACATCAAATCACAGGACTAGAACTCAGATATTAAAAATTCTGTAGAATAAATAGCCACAACTTTAAATATTTTATATCTAGAAAAACTGGTATTACCTTCCAGAGAAAGTCACTGCATTTATTTGTTACTTATTTACGTGTGGTAAGAGAAAGAAACATTTTATATCATAAATGCACTTGCGGAACTGGATGCCCAAATCATTAGAGGTAAGTTTGTGACTCACTTATTGGATGGGATATTGAGTGGACAGGCGCAGGGCTGACAGTCTTCAGAGGTTCCTTTAGTAGGATCACCATAGAAACCAGGAAGACATTTATTGCAGTATGGGCCACCTGTGTGATCCTTACAGTTCTGAGGAAGAAACACACATCAGAGTTTATTATGTTGGTCTCACGCATCAATATATTACCCAAAATTGTTCTACAGAGCTATTAGTCTATTCCCTGCCAGGAAGAATAATTTTCCACATTAAATGGTCAGTTTTACAGCTGGGAAATAGCATTGATAATTAATATGTAGCTTATGAACTACACGCCAGTCTCAGCATATGCATGCTTAACAAAAAACAACTGAAATTCATTATACCTTTTTTTCATTATATAAATCTTATTTCCTTTTTTCTTTACTTTTCGATGTTTTTCATAAGGAAATACATGTGATCATGCATGCATGTGTACATGTGCATAGTCACAGAGTCCTAATAGTATATATCTCATGGAAATCGTAGCTGCTTCTAGGTAAAAGTCCATTGCTCAGCTTAAAATTGGTGATTTAATGAGGATAGTGGCTACTCATACAAATGCTCTGGAACGATGATCCTCTTACCTCAGAGATTAATTTGGACCCCAGTGGCTCTGATGATTGGGACAATGCTCTAATGTATTACATCTGTGAGGGGCCTGCCTGGCTCATATTTAAACAATGAGATTATTGAAACATGTTTAAATGTATTCCGATATATAACGAAACCACAAGGCGCCTAACAATGTCTCCAACATTTTTTATTTTTAATGAAACTGCATTTTTCCTCAAAGTAGTAATGTTTGGTTATGTCCTCTTCAAAGATAAAAAAACCAAAATAAAATAATTTGTATCTTGATTTCTTCATATTAAAGTACACTTATCAACTCAGACTGTGTTCACAAAAGATGAACAATTCAGTGAACCAAACACTGGGATTGTCTATAAATCTTTCAATAGCACAATTTGATAAATTTTAATGCTTTCGCATCATGTAAACCTAACTTCTTCAATAAAATATACCTAATTCCTTTTAAAAAACCATCCAGTATGGATTCATTATGACTGAAATACATTTTTATTTTTACAACTATATGAAATTCTATTTTTCTCATGTTGAAAAGAGTTCATCAGAGCTCAGGGGTGCAAAATCCTTATTTTTATGATCAGTAATTAAATATGTATAAGAAATCGCTAAAATATACACTCATTTTAAAGATAAAGTAAATATTTATCAAATCTGGTTGACTTTTGGAATGGCCAGCCTAACTTAATGAAAGGTCTGAAATATTATATCAGTGTGTGTGTATATATATATATATATATTTTTTTTTAAACGTTTATTTATTTTTGAGACAGAGAGAGAGAGGGAGACACAGAAGGTGAAACACGCTCCAGGCTCTGAGCTGTCAGCACAGAGCCCGATGGAGGGCTCGAACTCACGGACTGCGAGATCATGACCTGAGCCGAATTCAGCCTCTTAACCAACTGATCCACCCAGGCGCCCCTATATCAGTATATTTTTAAAGAAGCTCATTTTAATTACATGTAGTAAATTGATTTAATAGAAACGCAAATAAATATATGGTTTTATTTTATTTCTTTTAAATTTTTAAATGCTTATTTATTTAATTAAACAATTTTAATCTTTATTTTTGAGAGAGAGAGAGAGAGAGAGAGAGAGAGAGAGAGAGAGAAAGAGATACAGATTGCGAGCGGGGGAGGGGCAGAGAGAGAGGGAGACATAGAATCCAAAGCAGGCTCCAGGCTCTGAGCTGTCATCACAGAGCCCCACGCAGGCTCGAACTTACAAACCGCGAGATCATGACCTGAGCCAAAGTCGGACGCTGAACCGACTGAGCCACCCAGGGGCCCCATAAATACATGGTTTTAAACAAAACCTGTTAAATACCTTGGAGAGAGGAATAGATTCTTTATTGAATAGAAGATATGAAATTAAAACCAATCATTTAACACTCTGCATTTCTCACATTCTATAAAATGAGAAGTTCAAGCCTATGAATTATGAAGTTTTCAAGCTCTGAAATCCCATGGCAGTCTCATCAACTACAAGCGAATAGATAATTCTTCAGTTAATCTCGCGATACTTGAAAATAGGTTTTTCTCCAAGGTACTTTAAATTGTCTCTCAAATGCATTTAGCAAGCCTTTCCAAAGAGAGCACAGAGACTACCTTTACTATTAACAGTTGTGCAAACAACAGCATATTAAGATGGAATGTATAAAGCATGGATCATGAAGGAAGGCTTCCCTCTTTGATTTCGTCTTCATACTAATTCCTTTCAAGTCCTCAAATTTAACTAAGGTTGGCTGTTACTAAAAACTTACATTGTTTTTGCAATATTCTTTGCATATTGTCATATTGACATGATCAAGTCATATCTTTCAAAGACTTAGGGGTTTTAAAAATAAGATCAGAAAATTCATCATCTTAACCACGTTTAAAATGGTATTTCTAAAACTCCACTGGGAATCTTGCATAACCTAGACAGGCTGTTTTTCCTTGACTTCTGATCTAAAAGAAAAAGAACATATAGAAGTTGCTTACTTTTACTAATGTCGTATTTCATTTTGTGGAAATCACAACATTAATCTAACACTCAAGTGTTTTTGCAACTGAAACTATAAAACAGCATGAAGCAACAACACAGTGGAAATCAGAACTGAGAACATGAGAGGTGCACTCTGACAGGCTGGTTATTTTTACAGGTGTCCTGCTATAAAGTGATTTCCGAATGTCCATTCATAGCACATTGGACAATAACAGTGAGGAAGGTCAAGGATACAATCTTTCCATGTGGCTTTAAATGTTTCCTGGGTTACTTCAAATGTACTTTGAGTTAAGATGACCTTTTTATATAGACCCACACTATAAAAGAGGTCTGGATTTTGATCTGCTATCAAAAATATATTTCAAGTAATTTCTTTCTTGTTAAAAAAATTTTAAATGTTTATTTACTTTTGAGAGAGAGAGAGAGAGAGACAGTGAGAGTGGGGGGAGGGGCAGAGAGAGAGGGAGACAGAGAGAGACAGAATCTGAAGCAGGCTCCAGGCTCTGAGCTGTCAGCACAGAGCCTGATGTGGGGTTGGAAGTCGCAAACTGTGAGATCACGACCTGAGCCGAAGTTGGACGCTTAACCAACTGAGCCACCCAGGCGCCCCATTTCAGTTAATTTCTAATCATATTTCAAACCAAGCTAACTGAAAAGCAGTTTATCTGTAAATTTCATAAATTCTCTGTGTAATGCTAGCGGAAAAAGCATACATAATTGATAAAGAAGATAAGATGTGGGTTAAGTAAACCTTAAAAATGTCCTTAATGTGTAACATTTAAATATTTTTCTCTTCATGGATCAAATCAGAACCAATATGCTCAAAATGGGATATTAGCACTTAGTTATCAATATCATTTCAGATAAAAGGCATCTGAATGTCTCCAGAAAATATCTTACATGATCCAGTATTAACCAGCTATAATGGAAAATACAGAAAACACCAGATTCTGTTTCTATTGACACGATCTCTGTTGTTTCCCTAAGACTCCTTCTGTTATTTAAAGGTGGATTCCTGTTTTTCTGTCCATAAAACAGAGTCAATAAACTAGGTTTCATCAGTAGAAGTTCTCATATAATCACTGTTTCCTCCCTTCTTCCTCCCCAAATTATGCTGAAAAGATTTTATTCTAAAAATAGGGCTCTCATTCTTATGTCACACAACCAAATGGACCAACAGCATTATCTGATTTAATCATAATGAATTTAACATGAAATATTACTATTAGAAACATTATAAATCTGGTATTATGATATATTTATTTTGTCTTTTCAGGTTTAAAGAAAGCAACTCCATATCAGCTTTGCACTGAATAGTTCCTAGAGCATGTTAGCAAAGTGTTTAAAGGTAACTCAATATTTTTCCCAAGGTACATTTTAAATGACTCATGGTATAATTAAAATGAAAATCGCTTAGTCTTTCTATTCATAAAAATGCCATTGGAAAAATCTACGGATCCACAAATTAAGGCTATCGTGCTTTATACTGCAATGCAATTAAACAAATCTTATATAGAGAAAACAGAAAGAGCATCAATAAGCCTAAATGCCAAATTACATTGAGACAAAGCCCTGAATTTTCATTTTGGGTTTGTCCCAGAAGCTTTTAAGTGGAAGAAAAGGGGGGAAACATTGAGCAAGAGGAAGAAAGAACATTAAGAAATAGAGATAGCAGAGTCTGCCTTAAATTCTACAGGGAATGAGAATATTATATCCTCCTAAATTGGCACTGTTTCAAATTGTGTTTCTGCAGGACTAATGAAATGAGAAGTGTTGTTTCAAGCTTCATGCCATGTCAGAGAATATCAAACTAACATGCCCTTGAGTTCATCAGGATGGTCTATGTGGTGTATATTCTCCAATCTAGAGGCTTCTTAGCAGGTAGAAAGTGCTGGCCTTTGCAGAGAGCTTTTCTTCTCCTTCAAAGTGTGGCTTTCCTTGTAGCTGGAAGAAGCAGCTTTGATGAATATGTGGTGCATATATTTATTATTTTTTAATCTACACATGACATTTATTTTTAAAAAGTTTATTTACTTTGAAAGGGATAAAGAGAGAGCTGGGGAGGGGTAAAAAGAGGGAGAGAGAGAGAATCCCAAGCAGGCGCCACACTGTCAGCATGGAGTCCAATACGGGGCTCAAACTCACAAACTGTGAGATCACGACATGAACCAAAATCTGGAGTTGGACATTTAACCAACTGAGCCACCCAGGTATCCCTACATATGACCCTTTTGTTTTACTTACATGTTGAAATTTTAAAATAAAAATCGTGTAGTATGCCCTCATTTTTTCAATGTGGAAGAAACTGAATTATGTCTATTATAAAAGTTATATTTTATACTTTTCATATCATGGGGATACAAACCATTTTCTGTTATGGAAATACAGCCTATTTTTGGTACATTTATGGAAGGGATTGAAACCACATACATTCAGGGTAGATATGTATCTCAGTCATTAGTTATATTTTATGATGATGTATCTAATTCTAATTGAGGTCTTACACTAATATGGATAAACATCTCCTAATACTTGTTAGTCAGGAAAACCACATATGAAAGAGCATTCTCAGCTTCCAACTCCATTCAATATAAAGATCCCTGTCAAATCACGTCTTGACTCAAGTGTTTGTCCCAGAGGTGGTAATTGACCTGCAGACGTATTGAGCTGATTTCAGCCTTGTCAATCAGCATCCCCAAAGGAGAAAGCACTTACCAGACATTCTCCAGTGATGTCATCACAAGATTCTGCATGGCCAAAGCATTGACATGGTTCACAGATGCCACCCAAAATAGTGCCATTGACTCGTCTGTGCCGAGGCCAACAAGACTGAAAGAAAGATAAGGTTTCAAGTCTCAGGGATTTTTTTTCTTAAGGTTTTGTTTTGTTTTGTTTTGTTTTTTTGTTTGTTTTTTGTTTGTTAAAGGGAAATATTTAGGTAGCAAATTCAGCAAACATGCTCATCAAAGTGTTGCTACTATTGAAACATTGCGACAGAGCTATTCCTCCTGACATTTGGGACTTTTGTACTGACCTTAGCATTATTGGCAGGTATGAGATTAGAGGAAGCATTAGCTTGGTGTCTCTTCTGAAATGGTAAAATAAAGAAGAGATAAAAAGAATTGAAATGTGACAGTCTCAAAGTAAAAAGCACAGACAGGAAAATAGAAGGAAAAGTATTGAAAAAAAAGCAGCAGACATAAAAAGACTTTCAGAGAACCTTAGCCTAAGAGAGCACCTAATATCATCCAAAGGAATGTCGATTTTCTGGAATACATTCCCTCACCCACACAGAACTGCCCTTAATTCTGTCACTTTACAATCATTGGGAAGAAAGGTAGTGTCCCACTCTTACATTTGACCCACATACACAGCTGATGTCTACACATAAAGAGTCCATATCTTTCATTCTCATCCTATTATGTTTTCTCAAACTTGCACATGATTCCTTTGCGATATATTCCCTTGATATTTTATTTTCATTGCATTATTCTACTAGAAGTCTACTTACATTCATCATTCCTTTTAAAAGTGTGGAACACTTCGTTATACAAAAATGGAATTCTGATTAAAAACATTCAGGCCTTAGAAGAACTTTATGTCACCATCAGCTCTAGGTTCACTGTCACTCTTAATTAAGTTTCCCTTCCATGGGGGTTACTACAAACTGTATGGGATGCACAACTGGTGGGGGGGGAGGGCAAACACTGCTGCCCTCTGGAAGCTTGTGTTCTCTCTCAAGTTCTAATTTCATTTTGTGGGTGATTTATTGTATTTCTGGCTGGCTTACTACAACGTAATATATCATGAAAAGGCCTTTTTTCCAGTTGAAAATGGAAACAAGAGAGAAACCACTGAAGTAATAAAGTTTATAGAATTGTGTTGTGTACTGCTAGAAATGTTCATTCTGCCTCAGGGTGTGAAGGTTCTTAAATCTGAACATCAATAACAAACACATAAAAAAGGGTCTGCTGATACTTCACATCTGAAAGGAAAGCAAAAATGACTTTCCTCTTAATTTGGGCAGTACAAGAAAGGTGTTGATTTTTTTGCCCCTTTCTAATAATTTCTCCTCATTAAATTTTTTGCCACCTTAGATTCAGTATAGAAGAGATTTCCTTCTCCAATACGTATTTTTAAAAACTGGTGAAGTCATATACCCAGAAGAGGGTAGAAACCAAGGGTGTTGATAACAGAGAGAGAACTGACTTACTGTTTTCAGGACAAATATTCATAGAATTGTCATTAATGAGCTTTTTTTCTTTTAATACTCTGCAAATGTCCTACTCATACCACAGCCTCATCAAATCTGTAAGTATCAGCGATATCTCCATTTGCCATATTCTTTTCTGGAACAGTGGAGCGGGGCATGCAGAATTCTTCCTCTCCTGAGAGAAGTCACTACACTCATAATCCGCATTCCATTATCTGTTATCTTTCCAATACTCTTTCTCTGGGCTCTACCAGTAATACCTTCCTTTTCCACTGGATCATTACTATCAGCTCAAAAATATGATTTGCTATCCCCATTAGAAGTTAACAAATATGACAAAATTACTTCCTTAATATCTCAGAGCTTTCCAGTTACCTACCTGTTTTTCTTTCTCAGTAAAACTACTCTAAAAAGTCTTCTCTTCTTCACTTCCCTCTCATGCTTCATTCCATTCTACTCTGTCTTGTGCCATCACCACTCAATTACAACTGACCTTGGCTATGCCACCACATTCCAGGTAACCAAAGCTGGTAGACCATTCTGTGACTGCATTTTATCTGACTTCTCATCAACATGTGGCTTAGTTGACTCCTCTCTCCCTCAAATGCCCTCTGCTCTCAATTTCCATGCCATCACAACTCCATGTTTCCACATTAGCTTTTTGCTTTCTCCTCTGCTTTGACCCAACTTCTCATTGCCAAGAACTCCTAGGGGCTTGATCGCTTTCCTCCTTCTCTTCACACTGTCTCCTAGGTAATTTTATTCAGCCCCATAGTTGATGATCTCTTCCAAATGCTTATCTGTAGACCAGACGGATATTCCAGGTTCAGGACCTGCATATTCAACTGTAAAGTTGACATCTAGTTTACACTTTTCACACCTAATATTTCTAAAATGGATTGTTGATTCCATCTTCTGCCCACTGCTAATCCTCCCCAGTCTTCCTCAGCTTAGTAAATGGCTTTGCATACAATTGCTCCAACTGGTGATCTATGACTCATTTCTTTCTTTTTTTTAAGTTTTATATATTTATTTTGAGAAGAAGACAGAGAGTGAGCATGATCAGGGGAGGGAGGGAGGGAGGGAGGGAGGGAGAGGGAGAGAGAGAGAGAGAGAGAGAGAGAGAGAGAGAGAATCCCAGGCAGGCTCTGCACTGTCAGTGCAGTGCCCAATGTGGGGTTCGACCCCACGAACCATGAGATCATGACCCAAGTTGAAATCAGGAGTCAGACGCTTAACTGACTGAGCCACCCAGGCACCTCTATGACTCATTCTTAAATTCCTTACTTCTTTAAACTCTGCTCTGGTATGTAATCTACACTAAATCCTATTGGTTATACTATCAAAATAGAGAGTAAACCCATATCTTTTTACATCCCCTGCCATTATCCTAACATAAACCATAATAGTGTCTCCTACCACAGTAGCCTATGAGCCACTCTTCCTCTTATTCTTGCCTTCCTATATTATGTTCTTCACTCTGTAGCCATAAAGAGTTTTTTGAATAAGAAAACTAAGATCGGGGCGCCTGGGTGGCGCAGTCAGTTAAACGTCCGACTTCAGCCAGGTCACAATCTCGCGGTCCGTGAGTTCGAGCCCCGCGTCGGGCTCTGGGCTGATGGCTCAGAGCCTGGAGCCTGTTTCCAGTTCTGTGTCTCCCTCTCTCTCTGCCCCTCGCCCGTTCATGCTCTGTCTCTCTCTGTCCCAAAAATAAATAAATAAACGTTGAAAAAAAAATAAAAATAAAAATAAAAAAGAAAACTAAGATCAAGGCACTACCCTCCTTAAAGTATTCTAATGATTTTCTATTATGCTTAGGATAGAATCCCAAATTATTATAATACATACAAAGCTCTGGATGGTTTGGCTCCTCCAGTCACATCATGTACTATTCTCTCCCTTGCTTACTATGTTCTAGTTGTCCTTGCCCTCTTTCAGGTCCTTGCAGACTCCAAGCTCCTTTCCACTTCCTCCTAAGCCACTTCCAGCTTTCTCTGCGTAGCTGACCCTTCTCACTCTTCAACACCCAGTTTAGATGCTACCACTTCAGCCTTTCCCGAAACCTTTTATAAAGTAGTCCCTCTTATCTATTCTTCCTGTGCCCATTCTTAGTAGCTGTATCGAGACACCTTGTTCATTTTCTTCATGACATTTATTACATGTATTTAAATATGTTCTCCAGCATACTGTCTAGCCTACAACCAAATGTAATGTCCTTGAGGGTAGGGACTATACCTGTGTTGTTGATCACCTAATCAGCCATGCCAAGGGTCTTGATTGTGTCAAAATGCATGATTATCAACATCTATTAGCTAAACAAAAGTATGAACACTCCTATGAGGTGGTTAATTTTATTTTGATCATATAGAAAGAAGCAAAAACTGAGATTTGAATTAAAACACATTTTTTCAGTACCAGATGTTGCTTACACTTCTTCACCTGTCCCACTTGTGAAGTGAAATGAATTATGATGGTATTAAGAGTGTAAGAAAAATTGGAAAGATAAACTGCAGAGGTATTTATAAGAAGTCAGGTAGAAATGAAGAAAAAAAAAAGGTTTGAATCAACACTGTGGCCCCAAATAGAGTAAAAGAGAATATTATAGTGAGTGGTTTGACCTGGTTTTTGGCAACCTAGCATAAAGACATTCTGGTCTTTGTAGGTTACTCAGCATTGCAGAGGTCTGTGCATAATAGGGATAGCAAAGCTGATGTGACTGGCCTTATGAACTCAGTAAAAAGCAGATGAAATCAGGAAAGGACAGGAATGAATGCGAGCAAGTCTAAACATCTGATGTTTTGTTTGCATTCTTTCATACTCGTGTGCTTCTCTCTTCCCACCTAATTGTTACCATTATTTACCTTCCAATTTGAGGTTTTTCCACTGCAGGATACTTTCAGTGACACCTGTCTCTGCTCACCTCTTTGAATGATTATTGCACTTATGTTCTGTACCACTCACCCATCCCTTAATTATATAGTGCTGTGATCCAATTTTTCATAGGTATTTGTTCTGTCTCCCTAAACAGATTGTTAGCTCTTTAAGGATGGGGATTTTGATGTAATCTTCTTGATAATCCCTTCAGCACCTAGTGCAGAATTTACCAAAGATTCACAATAAATATTTTTGAAGAAATGAAAGAAGAAACAAAAAACCTAGCCAACTGAGCAATTCTGATATTTAATTTTGTATCGACGGGTATTTGGAACTTCCATAAAGATGATGAAGAGTACTAGGGAAAACAAATGTGGGGGTAAATGGTAAAACAAGCATAGAATCAAGGTGTTCATTCTTCCAATTGAAATAGGAACTTAAGGGTTCAAAGACAGCTTTCTTGTTTGAAATAAAAACTGCTGGGCTCTTCATAAAGTATGTGCTTCATCAAATACAGCATGTATTTTATATGTAAAAATCAAATTAATGTTGACAGAGCTAATTTATTGCCACAATTATTTTTCTCTTCTTGAGATGAATTTTGGAAAAGCAAGGACATCAATGAATTTCATTTCATTTTATTTCTAGATAGGTGAATCTGAGCCTGGCTAAAGAAAACACATTTGTCATGAAGATGACTCTGAATCCTATGTATCTTCTAAAAGCATGCATTATTTCAGAGTACAACAGAGCTGACGAAGCAATGCCCAGAGTATTTCTATAAATGGCATAATGGGATAGTGTGCTGAAGTAGAACATCTTGGTACACTCAAACTATTCCTTAAAGGCACCATTTTTAAAGAATTTAAGCTCCTATTTATCTGCAAGCCATGTCCTCTATCAGGAAAATTGTGTTTACGTTATATGACTGGGTTTCAAGTGAAACCAATTTCAAACCACCTAAGAAAAAGTACGTAGAAGTAAATAAAAGTTATTACCTTAAAACGACACACTGTGGTATTAAGTAAGAAATGTTAATCTTATTAGAAATCTAGAATACTGGGGTAACAAGGAATATCTCAAATAAATGAATCAAAGGCATGTAGGGAATTTTCCAGATCACGGTATTTCTTCCTTGTATTATATCTTGATGTTTTAAAGATTCTATCCTTCAGAGGCTTGCGGTTTGGCATTCTTAGAAATAAAGCAGAGCAAGAGTATGGTACATAAGATTAGAAACTAGAGGGAAAGGGGAAAACAGTGCTAATTCCTGGTAAGCGCTGAGGTAGAAATGAAAGGAAATTATTTTGAAATATTAAATATTACTCTGCTATCATTCATCTTATTTTATCAACCAATGAAATAGGAAATAAACACTTAGGGAAACCTCAGATTTTCATCGGTAGCAAGGTAAAATATCCAAAAGAGAAACATAACTTCAAGATGACGGAATATGAGCGGTGCTCTATTAGAAAGCCATGATTTGGGGCACTCAAGCATCTTCTTTAAGTAAAACGCTATCATTTATTTGCGCCATCATTGATGGAGGACGGTTTGCTGAAAGCAACGTTGAAGGAACTTGGGAGGCGCCAAGGATTTATTCTTGCAAACTTGCCTCACAAGAGGAGCCAGAATACCCAGGTGGACACTGGCAAATCTCCACAGCGGTTGCAATGGTTCCATCAGTAGGATAGGGGACTGCGGATTCAAGGCCAACAGAGCCCAGCCTGCAGTGGAAAGAAAAAGAGATGGTGACTAGGTAAACCAACTCTTAGGTACTATAGAGTTTGAGGAATAGTAATCAGGTTGGTAATATAGGTAAACTCTTTGTGGTGAGAGGGAAGGCTAACGAATATCTACAACTTGAAGCCCTGCTCATTCCTTCTATTAGGTAAAATATGTCCAGGTGCTCACAACCATGACCACATCAAATGCTGAAAAGATATGAGAATATTCTTGCCCAGTTCTTGGGTTTTGGCTATTTGTTTCGATTTCATTATTATTATTATTATTATTATTATTATTATTAATTTTTGGAGATAGTTTAAAATAATGTAGTTGAAGGTATTTTTAAAACAGAAAACATCACATGACTGACTCATTTTAACGTTAAACTAGAAAATCAAAGAAGGCAATATTAATATCCAGCTCAAGCTTTTAAATTGAAAGGAAAGATGAAAGCAAAAAGAGAGAAGAAGGAAGGAAGGAAGGAAGCAAAGAAGGAAGGAAAGAGAGAAACAGAAAAAGAGAGAAAGAAAGAAAAAAGTGATTTTCATTTCTTCTCATCAGAAACAAATCTGCACATTGGGAGGTAAAAGTGAGACTTTTTCAAATACTCAGTTGAATTAGAACTATTTTCTTAATTTGTTTTGACCTGAATTAAATGCATTGTTCTATGTATCCATGGGTTTCATTTTATTAGTACTTCTGTACAATCTGGTGATTTTAGCAGAGTGATTTGGTGTCACTCATTATTTTGGGGAAAAGCTGGTTTGTCTAAACTGAAAACACTGTTAATGTAAGTGGTATATGTGTATATTATGTGTATGTGTGTGTGTGTGTATTTCCTATATATTTACATATTTTCTATATATATATTTCCTTCCAAAATATGCAAACTTAATATGAATTAATAATTTAAATAAACATTGGTGTCTTATTGGATTTTTCAATTTTTTTTAAAAAAGGAAATTTTAAAAGCTTTAAAACCTTTTTCACTCCCACTTTACTAATCCTAGACACTTGATAGTACCTTGCATGTGTATGACCTCATACATAATCAAAAAGTTGAAAAGAGAAACCAAAGCAATTGGGTGGGATCATCTTAGGGGCTGTGTGCTAACCAGCATCTTCTAAAGACAAGCCATTTATCTTTAGCTACAGAGTAGTTCATCCACAACCATTTCTTGAATGATTTCTTCTCTGGGAGAACAGTCTGGACAACCTAGTAAAAGGTCCTAAACTGGTAAGTGTTAAAAATCACTCTTTCATAGTGTTTAGGTTACATAGAGATTTTCAGAGAAATCTCTAAGTTGTCATTTTTTCCACCACCAAATCAACCTGTATACGATGTATAAGTGGAGATATTTTCATTTTTTAAATTGGGGTGAAGTTCACATAACATAAAAGTAACCATTTTAACGTGTTCATTTAGTACATTAACAAGGTTGTGCAACTACAACCTTTATTTGGTTCCAAGCATTATCGTCAGCCCATGTGAAAACCCTGTACCTATTAAGCAGTCACTGCCTATTCTGGCCTTATTTAGCCTCTGGTAAATCATGAATCTGCTTTCTATGGATTTATCATGGATAATTCTGGATATTTCACATAAATGGAATCATATAATCAGACCTTTTGTGTCTGGCTTCTGTTAGTATAATGTTTTCAAAGTTCATCCATGTTGTAGCATGTATCAGTATATCCTTGTTATGACTGAGTAATATTCTACTGTATGAATATATCACAACATAGAGTTTGAAAGACAGTAATTGCTTGTGTCAACATGAGCTTATGAGCAACTTCTCACAAAGACTTTGTTGTGTTGTCTATATACCTAGCCAGATCATCTCAATACAAGCTCAACACACTTTCGTCGGATGGATGAATGGATGGATAGATGGATAGTAGGTATATGGATAGATGGATAGATGAATGAATGGATACAAAACTACATATAAACAAACATACATGTATTAATAGATGAGTGGATAGGTAAATGAACAGGTGAATGGAACATAGTTATATTTTAGACAATGACTAACATACTCCCAGATAAATGCTAAAATAAAGCCTAGTATCCACATTCAGATGAATAAAGTCAGATAAGCAGGAGACAAATTACTTGTTTGATCAGATAAATAAATAAATAAATAAATAAATAAATAAATAAATAAATAAATAAATAGAAAGCTATTAGAGTTAGAACTTGAGGTCAGAACTCATCTGAATTAATTGTGACATCTTACTGTCTGCACTTAATGAACTGTCCCAAGATTAACTTATCTTTCTGATCACTTTGCTTTCAGAATTAGATGATTTCATGATTGCTATACTAGTTGGTTATCTTATAAAAGACTGTCACAATTTACTAAACAGTAGACTGGTCAATTGTGTAGACAGTCCCCGGATTTTTAATATAAAATTGAGTATTGGAATGTTTCAAAATAGAAAAATAAGTAATTGACTACTTTAAGGAACAATTTAAAATATAACAAAACAAAAACAAAAATATTTTCTATGAATTGCCAAATTTCATTTGTCTTTACAACAACAGATGTTCCTTTCCTTAATCTGTGTAACCATTTTGAGCAGTAAGAAATTTCAACATTCAAAAATCTTTCCCAGCAATATTCCACATTAGCATTCACTGAGCAGACCCAATGTTCATCAGGTTCTGCTGTTGGTAAATGGGATTTTAATGTGTTTAACGGTTTTAAGTATTACTCATAAAGAAGGCTGCAGTTTTTTTTTTCCCCTTCAATACGGACATTTTCTTTTCTTGATACGAGGCTGCATTCTTTTAAATATATAAAGGTAGTGGTAATAAAGTACTAAATTTTAGAAATGCATGAACTATCAAAGATTTGTCAACTAAATCACATGTTTTAGCTGGCTATTTCCTCTTATTTTTGTGACTTGGAAATACAGATAAGATGATGAAGAGAAAAGACATAATTGTGTAAGGTAGTATTGAAAATATTAGAATCATATGAGAAACATTGTCCTGGTACGGACTTAAAGATTGTCCTCAATACTTTTGTTTCATTATATTTCTACCAGAGTTAGATAGGTTAAGCTTTACTAAAATAATAATAACAATAACACATAAATTATCCTTAGAAACAATAAGAACTTTGATCATAAAACTTTTATATAATTATTTTTTCTATCCATCTTTTTTTTTTCTATTGAAAGCATCCACTTAATTCTACTTAAACCAATGTTGCTTTGGATCAGCCACCATAGATGAAGAGTTTATTGCTATTCAGTTGCTTTGTTCTATTTCGTTCTGTCAAAACTCAGAACTTCCTGCAGTCTCTACCTTGTGGAAGTCCCACCATGTTAGGGGGGACTGATACCTTTTATTCCACTCCTAAAAAGGCAAAGCATCATTTAGTGGCCCAGGCAATGTCTGAGTGGTTCATCTGAGAAAGAACTAGATGTTTTCATCAATCGCTTTTTAATCCCCCATCAAGTAAGGGAAATAACTGAAAGAATCGGATACTATTTCAGCCATTCATAAACATTATATTAAATGCTAATAGGATCATTTATCTCTTCCTTCTTAGACCTACCAGTATGTACTGTGCACATTTCTAATGCATTATTTATTACACTACCGTAAATGTATGTGTCTGCCTTCCATCCTCGACTATGCCTTTTTTTAATTCAATGATCATTTATCCATTAGCGCATTCTTTTTGCTTAGCCTAGAACTACCACATCATAATAATTACTACTTACTAAGTGTCTGCTATCTTCTGTGTACTGTAATGGGGGCTTGACAGACATCTCATTTAACTCTGAGTGAACACAATGCATAATCACGTTATTGTCTACATTTACAAGTGAAGAACCTATGACTCAGAGAAGTGCTGTGTCCAATATAATACAGTTCGCAAACAGTGCAGCACAGATTCAAACCCAAGCATGACTACAAAATCAACGATCATCTTGTTACCCTACACTGCCTCCCAACATACTGCTAGATAGCATGGCTAATGTTTTTGGTACATCATTTTCTCACATAGCATTCAATCTTAAAATTTAGATAGTGTTTCTGCCATTTCGCAGAAGAGGAAACTGAGACTTAGAAAAGTATACATGAAAGGCAATAAATGCTGGCAGACTGAATGAATCCAATATTTACAGAATTTATTTGGCAGGTAGTCAAAGATAATGTGGAGGAAACATATGTGGGTTTAAACCTCTTATGAAGAGCCCAATGCCTAGTGAGTTGCATAAGTCTTTTAAGTTTTACAGGCCTTTTCAGTATAATTTCTTCAAAACATGGTTATCTGTACCATTAATTTCCAAAGACAGATGCATGGTATGCATCTACCAACAATGTTACTATAATCATCAAGATACTCCTTTATTTATAAGGGTTTTACTAGATTATTACATAAATTCTATGTAATATTTTTGATACATCCCCCCAACACATATTTACTCGAAAAAGTCATATGAACATGTCTTGCCTTGAAATGATTCTGTGTTCCTTTTTAAGCAATAAAGACACATGGGGTGTATCAGGATAAAGTCATGATGAGGGCTCAAATTCTTAATGGCTTAACAGACAACAAAATGTTTACTCATGTAAAAATCCTTCACAGGTCTGGGTGACTGTTCAGGGCAATGTTTCAGGCTATTTGTATCTTCTTGTAGGTTGATAAGCTCCAGAAAGCCTCATGCTGGCATTTCGGTGCTTTGTGTGTGTGTGTGTGTGTGTGTGTGTGTGTGTGTGCGCGCGCGCATGTGTGTGTGTGTGTGTGTGTGTGTGTGTGTGTGTGAGAGCATGTGCATGCATGTAGGGGAATTATAATCACTTCTATTCACATTTTACTGGCTAAACCAAGTCATATGACCACATCTATTGTCAAAGGTTAGGGAAATGTAATATACAAAAGGGGAAGTTTGGATCTAGGTATTTTCCCAAAGAAAATAAAAACACTAATTCAAAAAGATATATGCACCCCTATGTTTATTGCAGCATTATTTACAACAGCCAACACGGGCAAACAGCCTAGTGTCTAACAATAGATGAATGAATAAAAAAGATATGGTATATATAGACAATGGAATACTACTCAGCCATAAAAAAGAATGAGATCTTGCCATTTGTGATAACATGGAAGAACCTAGAGGGTATTATGCTAAGTGAAATAAGTCAGACAGAGAACGATAAATACCAAATAACTTCACTTATACGTGGAACCTGTAACATAAAGCAAATGGACAAACAAATAAACAACAGCAAAGATAGAAACTGGCTCATAAATATAGAGGACAAATAGGTGATTCCCAGAGTGGAGGTGACCAGGGGATAGGCAAAACAAGTGAAGGGAATTAAGAGGTACAAACTTCCAGTTACAAAATAAATTAGTCATGGGGATGAAAGTACAGCAGCAGAAATATGCTCATTAATATTGTGACAGCTGTATGATGAGAGATGATACACATATTGAGGTCAGCATTTTGTTATGTATATAATTGTCAAATTACTATGTTTTACAGTGAAACTAATAATAATATATGTCAACTAACTTCAATAAGGATTTTAAAAATAATTAAAAATAAAATAAATAAATAAAATAAAATAAAATAAAATAAAATAAAATAAAATAAAAAAGGATGAGATCAGAGATTGATGAAAGATACTAACGTCTGCTACAAGGTAAAAGAAAACAATTTTTTGCAGAGTTTTATGCTGAATAAACGTTTAAGAAGAGCTGAATAGACTCCTTGCTTGAATTAAATATCAAGAGTGCTACTAAAACTAGGGTTTGGGGAATTTAAAGGAGAAAGATGTATGATTTGGTTAAGTTGATTTCTCTTACATTTCTAAAAGAAGGCTGAAATTTTTCTATTTTTATATTCATCTTACCAATGTGGGCAAATGAGAAAGAAATCAATTAATTTTATTGCATTAACATCTCATCATTCTGGAAAAGAATGACAGCAAACACTGTCACAATTTTGGAATTATCACTATGTGCTTTATCCTAGATGGTCTCCAAAGTCTTAACAGTACTTGGTAGAAAATGTTATTGCTTGCAGTGACCGAGGTTGGATAGAAATGCTTCCGATTTCTCTGCCTATTTGCCATTAGCAAAATGCTTTTGCAGCCCTCTAATTCTATTCTCACGGTGACCTTTTGAAGCTGGCAAGGCAATTGTCCTTCTCTGTATTTCACAGACAGGGTGATTGAAATTCAGAGAGGTCAAAGCTACACTTATGTTTACAACTATTAAATAGCTGACTTGAAAACAGAAGTCAAAATCCTGACCCGCAGGCTAGTTCTCCTTCAACTATTCCTCTCCATCTCACCACAGAGCTGGAGGAAGCCAAGTCCATGAAGTGCACATGCTGAGAACCACCACGTAAGTAAATCTTCCTTAAATACACCTAAACACGAATTTTTGTTGAGACAGCCTCCGTTTACTTGTGCTTACACACAAACTGGATACCAAGTCAGAAGCGTACTGTGTAAGACAAGCTGAAATCGATTCAAGTGATGTTTTACAAATGTGACTCAATCCACTGGTAGATCAGAAATAAATACGATAATGGGGCGCCTGGGTGGCGCAGTCGGTTAAGCGTCCGACTTCAGCCAGGTCACGATCTCGCGGTCCGTGAGTTCGAGCCCCGCGTCAGGCTCTGGGCTGATGGCTCAGAGCCTGGAGCCTGTTTCCGATTCTGTGTCTCCCTCTCTCTCTGCCCCTCCCCCGTTCATGCTCTGTCTCTCTCTGTCCCAAAAATAAATAAACGTTGAAAAAAAAAATTAAAAAAAAAAAAAAAGAAAGAAATACGATAAAACAAGTTCAGTGAGTCAGGATTTAGGCTGACTTTCTGCTTACCTGAAGGGGGTAGGAGTTTCAGATCTGCCATTGCCTTTTCCTTCTTGAACCATAGTGCTTTAGGGAATGTAGGCTGCAGAAGGCAGCCACCTACTTGGATTAGCTCCCGTGTCGGTTCACATAACCTTGCTCTGTGAACACGTCACTCGTACACGGGAAAAGTTCAGAAGGCTTCAAAAGAAACTGATGATTTTGACGGGTAGACACTGAACTTATCTGACATAAATCAGGGGGAAATGCCTTTGGATTAACTAGTCTGAGAAGCAATGCTGACAAAAATAAATAAACCCCCTAGCCACTTTTTGTCAATTTGGTTGTCATTCATATCGAAAGCCAGAGGACTCATCTCTCTGTACTGTTTAAACATCATGACAATCTCTATTTACTAAACGGGAGAAAAGATAATTAATTCCTAAGTGCTGCTTCACATCTTCATGGCATTTTAACCCAGCTCCTAACAGAATTGCCTATGCAAAAGAGGTACGCTGTTTGACAATGGTTCTGTTTATGAATCTGTAGCGTCCCCCTTTGGGAGATGGTAATGATGATTACACTTAGTTGAAATGGTACAAGTGAAAGACAAACTAGGCTGCACAAGCAAATGATGGGGGTGGAGGATCATCAGCATTAAAAACAAAACAGCAACAACAGCAACAACAAACAAACAAACAAAAAACCCACCTCTTGTAGATACACCAGTACTGGAGACAATGCTTTGATTCTGAGTATGTCACAGAGTCAAGTTTTGGGTCATATTTCTTCATCTAACTTAATCTCAATTAGGGGAAAGTTACCATGCTACCTTGTGCTTATTATTAGGACATAAAAGGGAAAGCGGGGGGGGGGGGGGGGGGGA
>NW_024412429.1:35951772-36083950 GCF_014898765.1 Herpailurus yagouaroundi
AAAGCTCATTCAGACATAGCTGAAGTTTGAATTTTCTTGGACAAACACATCACTGTTTTTAAAATGGAAAGCTTATAATCAGTCAGATATAAGCAGGTTTGATTCCAGTCAAAAGTTCTGTCTTTAGGGGCACCTGGGTGGCTCAGTCAGTTAAGCGTCCAACTTCAGCTCAGGTCATGATCTCATGGCTCGTGAGTTCTAGCCCCTTGTCAGGCTCTGTGCTGACAGCTCAGAGCATGGAGCCTACTTAGGTTTCTGTGTTTCCCTCTCTCTCTGCCCCTTCTCCCTCTCAAAAATAAATAAAACACTAAAAAGAAAAATTCCCTCTTTAAAGAAAAAGAAAGGAAAACAACTAATTCTATGTAACAGGCACTTTGCATAATTGCCACATATAATTTTCGCAATGACCCCTGAAAGGTAGACACTATAATCTCCACTTCACACTTGAAGAAAGCAAGTTTCCACAAGGACCAATCACTTGCCAAAGTCACACACAAAATAAGCAGTTGAACTCACTAAATTCCTAGTTAGTTTGGCTCCAAGCTTATGCTCTTTCCTCTACAACACACAGCCTTATAGTCTTCCATGAAGAGACTTGTGATTATTTCAATGAAGGTGCTTAGGTTTCTTATTACAAACCACATGCTATTAAGTTAGAAACTGGTTAATTAATTAATGGAAGAAAACGGTTTACAAACCACTTTCCGAATATGGATACCCTGGAATTATACCTCTTTAGTTTCCCAGTGTCTGAGTCATCATAAATGAGACTTTATTCTCCAGTATAGAGTTTTTCAGAATATGGATCCTTTTTTATCACATGTTCTAGCTGAATTGTGAAGGAATCATTGATACTAGAAAAGGGCTAAGACAAATTTCTTTTGGGTGTTTAAATTTTAAAGTTTTAATAGAAACGCTTTTCAGAAAACTAGCCCTTGATTCTTAACTACTATTTGCAGAAAACCTGCATATCTTTAAAGTCACTGTTCTACCTAATGCATGCTTGCTCCAAAGAAGTGTGTGAACACTGGGAGATGCAGTTCTTGAGTTTACCTGAAGGTGGCATCCATCCCAAGGCTGTAGGTGATTTGTATGAGGACTCTCTTTACATTCGCGAGCACTGTCATAAACTCTCTTCTACTGACAGGGAAATTTGTGCCATGTATGGTAAACAATTCTTCTTTAAGTGACAATGAATGGATATGTTCTTCATATGGTTGCAGATACACCTCGTCTTGGACTGTGCTGATCCTCAAGTCACTTCCCTAAAGGGGGGGGGGGGGAAGGATAAAAGTGTGAAAAGAAGGTATAAAAGGGTAAAAAGTATCCATATTTGGATTTGCCACTTTGTGAATTATCCTCAGATTTTTAATTCCAGGTTGGCTTTCCTTGCCGTTTAGTATATTTCTGGTATATACGAGAGGAAGAGAAGGCAATTTAAATATTAGCCTTAACCAGATGCATTGCTAAGCATAAGCTTTGTTATACATAACCTTGTTTCCACTATTAACTAAATAATAGATACTTGGCAACTCATGCATGCCATGTGATTACAAATACCTATTTAACGCAAGTGCATAATAATTGGCATAATTCAAATATATTAGTTTATGGTGAATGTAGGTTGTATAGAAAAATAGGGAAGAAAAGTTACAACAGTGTATTGTATTAAGCTATGGTTTTAAAGGACTTTTCTATATGGGAAAACAAACAGAAACCAACAAGAAAAGTCCTGCAGTCTAGCATTCACAGTAAGATAATGGCATCATAATAGGGAATGTATTGACTGACCTTAAGGTTATCCTTCTTAACTGAGTTCATTTATATTAATAATACAGAACTTCACATTTTACATTTAAAGAACCCCTTTTATCTCAAAGGAATTCCAAGACATACTTCTAGTTTTATAGATACACACACATGCATATATATTTAATGATATATATCATCCAGATCACTTCCTCTAATACTGGAAATATTTATTTTAGGGGAAGAATTTTGTCATTGATTCAGATGCATGAAAGGTTCAAGAAGAAGAACAACAAAGCCTGGTGCTAAATCAACATCAGCCCACTGGAACCACAAATGTACATGCAAGTGTGTGCTCTGAGGCTATGTGAGAGTTGGAGGAAGGGTATGCATTATGTGAAAGGAACAGTATGAGAAAGGGTGGGGGAGGGCCTCTAAGATATCTTTAGGCTTCCCACATTGTAGAATTGCCTATGGCCCTCCAAATCCTGAAAGTAATTTCTCCTATATCTTTCCTACTTAAAT
This sequence comes from Herpailurus yagouaroundi, assembly GCF_014898765.1. Classification (NCBI taxonomy): domain Eukaryota; kingdom Metazoa; phylum Chordata; class Mammalia; order Carnivora; family Felidae; genus Herpailurus; species Herpailurus yagouaroundi. The sequence goes on from NW_024412429.1 coordinate 35,954,047, forward strand.
GAGGAGTTTGGAAGTCAAGATTTAACTACACCTAAATAAACAAGCTTCCTTTTTCATTTGTGTCGGCCTAATATCAACAAAGAAGTAGACAATAAAATCTACTTGGAAGAAAGGGGAGATGGAAAAAATTAAACAATGTAAATCATCATTTGCATAAACACTTGATCACTCTTATATTCTTGGGTACATGGTCGTTATACTTTTAATTTAAATTCCAGGTCTGGTCTAAAGGTCTTCCTTATCATGGCAACCTAACGAATATGTTCAGTCTTTTAGATATATCTTAGTGTGAAACATAAGGCTGGCATAAGAACATTTCCCAGGATACGGTGTTTTCTAGAGTTGTATATTAAATTAATCTCAAGCCAATCAGGTAAGGAATAATCTAAGAATGTAAAACAGTTGAACATAAGTGATCCACTCCGTACTTTACCTCTAAGATAACCATAATCTGGAGAACGTGTTCTGTATCTTCTTCCCCTTCTTCAAAGTCATATGAGATGGCAAATGTCAACTGTCCTCCAGCTGCTGTAAGCTACAAGAGAAGAGATGCGTAATCATTACAAGACAGGAGATGGGCTGTTAAATCATATTTTACTTATTATTTTAAAATCATTTTATTGTTCTAGAGGGTAGGATTTGGAAGAAACAGAAATCACAAGAGTGCAGAGTGAGAATGATAGACATTTCTTTAGCAGTAACCTTTATACGAACCTTACCCATCAACAGCAAGCCTGACATAAATATAAATTCATGTATTATTTTCCCCAGGATTGCAGGCTTGCTGAAATAGGTTAAGTTCTGTGAAACCAAACACAGCCCCTCCTGTCATTTTCCTCGTCTATAGCTTGAGCTTTACAATTCCCAAGCAGAAAAGGATCTTTGTCAAAATTGGGAGATTTCTACCCATCCCCGAGGGTCACTCACTTTCTGTTGGTCTGAACGCTTTGAACAAAGACATCACTCCATTTGACAGCGACGTTACATAAACTATAAGCTAAGCTGGGAAATGTCGGTCAAAGAAAAATAAAGGAATAGCGGCAAATTTTATATTATGATACAATTCAACCAAAACTCTCAAAGAAGATACACTTTTCCCCGTGCAATCAAATATGCTTAGTTGGAATGAATGCTATTATTCCTTTTCATTAAATAAACCTCCTTCCTTCCAATATGCACGTCAAGCCCTGTGTTAATGGATGTTTGAGGTTTACATCTTCTGACATTGACAGTAACCTTGTAGAAAGGGAAAAAAAATAGGAAAGCAAGATCATTTATAGGACAGGAATCAACATTGGGGCTTGAGTGACAGATTCAATGCAAATACGGCAGTCCATTTTTAAAAATTCCACTCCGGCATTGTAAATAAAGACATTCATAAAACAAAGCTGATGATTTGTATTCTGCTGTTTCCTCCGTGCTGACAAACAGAGACCCAGCTTCACAGCCATCAGCTCTCCGTGGCCTCTTACTGCAGACCCTGACCACAAAGCAATTCTGGGCGATGCACTGGATGGTGGAGGAGCCCGGATTCCTTGCAGAGTCGTTCCATGGGGAATGGCACATAGCTCTCCATGGCTGATGAAATACGGTTTTCAACTTGCAGCTCCGCAATGTCTTCTACGAGCTCATTACATGGAGCTCTACAAGGAACTAGAATTCAGAAAACTTTTATTCCCCTGTTCCCCTGAGAAATAGCCCTACTCTAATGTCTTCTCATATATAAAATAATAAATATCTGCCTGGACTATAGCGCTTGGCATCATTGTGAGTAACAAGGGTAGATCAATGTAAAAGGTTTTTGGTTCTATTAAGATAAGCATCCAAAATATCACCTTGCAATAGAAGAGTCCAGAAAGGCAGCAGGAAAGAAGGCTTCATATATTTCAGAGAAGACTGAACTAATTTTCTACATTAATAAAAATATTTAGCAGGACGTAGGGATGGAGTTTGGGGAAAACACAAGGATATAGATCTATAATGTTGCAAAACTTTTGAGCTTCCAGTTATATTTTGATCATGTAAAATTTGGACTATGTGTTTTTATTTTCTTTGGAATATGTTTCTCTAAAAAAAAAAAGAAAGAAAAACACTCCATTTTAATTCATAGTTTCTTAATTTAAAAATTATACAAATGTGTGGACCTCAGAGATAAAGCTAATGCCTATTTTGCTAATAAAAAGAGTCAAAGTGAGTGCAATTTGAATATCCAAGCTTTTCAGACTTGAGATAAAATAGAAAAATGTTTGATTTGTTACAATATTTCATTTGTTTATGCCATTTCCACACCTACTCATAATAATTATGAAATCATCTAGCATGTAAAACACTTTGAGAGACAAATGAGGGTGGAAATGGAGAAAACAAACAAGAAACAAATATAGAAAAAGAAAGGGCTCTTCTGCAGGTCAGCGATCATATATAAAACATGAACGAAGGAGTGAAATTAATTCAACCTATTCTTCTGAGGGCTTATCATTACTATTATAGTAATAAAAATGAAAATTTGCCCTTCACTCACATTTCATAAAGCAACTGTCCCCAACTCTTTTCGTGGATCTCCCATACCTATACATCAGTATTATTAGAACTAATTTTTGAATCCACTAACAATTTTCATGAGTGAATCCATTTTACTTCTACCTAAGTTATGTGAAAAACAGACCATTTTAAAAAGGTGTATGTTGAGTTACCAGATTTGTTTTTTCCTCCAAATCAAGTACCCATTTCTAGAATATTAGAATCACTATCTTTTTCACTCACTGTAAAGGTGTATATTTATGGCTATTTCTATATTGGTACTTAGTCAAGTACTTTGAGTAATTTTGAAAAAGGATTATTTAAGGTAACATCCCACAGTTTATAGGTCATATTCTTAGGAATAATCACTTAATCTCTGTTAAATTCCTTTCCCTCTATTTTTCCTTGACCTCCATTATCTCTTCATAAGCAATAAACCCAAGCATTTCCTGATGTTGCCAGCTAATGTGTCTTTCCTGACAAGTACATACCATCATATGAAAGTCTCTGTGATGAGTCAATTATAAGACAGCATCTTCTTTTCTGAGGGATCTCGTTTTTTGGGGAAAAACCTGTAGCAATATTCAGAGTACAAACTGTCCTTTCCTATAGCTTTGGATGAAGAAGTCTCTGCCTCTTCTTCTACCTGTCGCTCCGTATCCCAAATGGCTCTTATGTGTCTCTTTCAAGTCCTTGCATCCCCACTCTCCTATATTCCCTTAAGTATCCCAGTCTCCACGCTCTCCGTTAAATCCAATGTGCACTGGACTGCCAATCATCAGCTGACTTTACTGTCTCCTCTAGCCATTATGTATGGTTATTACTTTCACTGCCGAACTCTCAGATACAGGACATTACATGCATTTTCTTTATTCTTACCCATCCAGCCTTTCTTATTTTATCTATTGCATCCTGTCTTAACCCTTGGTACTCCACTAAAAATGTTTCTTGAGGGGTACCTGGGTGACTCAGTCGGTTGAGTGACCGACTTCGGTTCAGGTCATGATCTCACCGTTTGTGAGTTCGAGCCCCGCGTCGGGCTCTGTGCTGACATCTCAGAGCCTGGAGCCTGCCTCAGATTCTGTGTCTCCCTCTCTCTCTGACCCTCCCTCATTCATGCTCTGTCCCTCTCTGCCTCAAAAATAAATAATCATTAAAGAAAAAAATTTAAAAAAAATGTTTCTTGAGGGGCACCTGGGTAGCCCAGTTGGTTAAGCCGCCGACTTCGACTCAGGTCATGATCTCAGGGTTTGTGGATTTGAGCCCTGTGTCGGGTTCTATGCTGACAGCTCAGAGCCTGGAGCTGCTTCAGATTCCATGTCTCCCCTTCTCTCTGCCCTTCCCCTGCTCATGCTCTGTGTCTCTGTCTCTCATAAATGAATAAACATTAAAAAAAAAGTGTTCTCGGAAGTTCATTTATGAACTCTACCTGGCAATGGACCTTCTGCTTCTGTTCAGTTTTATTGTTAAATCTGTATGTAGCATGTAATAGTTCTTAAAATTCTCGACTCCTTTGTCTCCTGTTGTACCAAACTTTCATAATACTCCTTCCTCTGTCTTGGTCATACCACTATCTCATTTGTAGAAACATTTTTCTTTCTTATTCTATACTCTGTGTATGGATGTCTGCAAAATTCTTATTCCCTTTGGTTACCCTTTCTTATTGTCTCCCCATTCCTCTCTCATGGATTTAATTATGTTTGTGCCTGGTTCCTCATCTGTATCTTCCACCCTGTGCTGTAGCCATGTATTAGTTAGCTCAGGATGCCATAACAAAATACCAAAGACTGGTGCTTAAACAACAGAAATCAGATCAAGGTGTAGGAAGAACTGGTTTCCTCTGCAGCCTCTCATCTTGGCTTGTAGATGGCCACCCTCACCCTGTGTCCTCATCTGGTCCTTCCTTCTGTGTTTGTCAGAACACACTATTCTATTGGCCTTCTTCTTATAAGGACTCCGGTCATACTGGATTGGGCCCACCCTAATTCCCTCACTTTAACTTAATTATTGCTTTAAAAATCCTTTCTCCAAATAGTGTCATGTCCTAAGATTCTGGGGGTTAGGACTTCATCATTAGAATTTGGGGGGAGGGATACAATTCTGCCTATCGCAGTCCTGTACTGATTGTTTGGTTTTTTTTAACTTTTTTTTTAACGTTTATTTATTTATTTTATTATTTTTTTTTAATTTTCTTTTTTTCAACGTTTACTTATTTTTAGAACAGAGAGAGACAGAGCATGAACGGGGGAGGGGTAGAGAGAGGGAGACACAGAATCGGAAACAGGCTCCAGGCTCTGAGCCATCAGCCTAGGGGCCGACGCGGGGCTCGAACTCACGGAGCGCGAGATCGTGACCTGGCTGAAGTCGGACGCTCAACCGACTGCGCCACCCAGGCGCCCCTAACGTTTATTTATTTTTGAGACAGAGAGAGACAGAGCATGAACGGGGGAGGGTCAGAGAGAGAGGGAGACACAGAATCTGAAACAGGCTCCAGGCTCTGAGCTGTCAGCACAGAGTCCGACGTGGGGCTTGAACCCATGGACTGCGAGATCATGACCTGAGCCGAAGTAGGGCGCTCAACTGACTGAGCCACCCAGGCACCCCTGTACTGATTGTTTAATAATGTCTCAAACACTCAACATTCCCAGTTAATCTCATTATCTGGATCTTCCCAGGAAACACACTTGATTATTTTCCCAACTCCCATGATTGGGTCAGGTCAGTTGCTTTATTTCTCTGTTTCAAATGAGAAACTGTAGGTGTCACACATATTGTTTTCACTGTATTATTTATATCAAATTAGTCTCAATCTTATTCTCTTGAAATGCTTTTCCTAGCTTTCCATTTTCATTGCTGCATCACCCTTACTAGGTCCTCACCAAGCATTTGAATTCAATTCCCTGACTTCAGTCATTTTTTTGGCTGGGGGGGCGGGGGGGGGGGCGGCGGATTTTTATTAACTGTTACTTCTGTTGTTGCCTCTGTCATGAAGAGCCTACAGTGGCCCTGGGATCTATAATATCATTTGAGTTTCTACCCAGTTTCATAAGTCTAGGATCTATTTAGCGCCCTTTTCACAAACTCTGCACAGGGGCTCCAGGGCCCTGCAGTAAACTCACAAAGGCACCGTAGGATACTGTAAACATTTAAAGGAAACACAAGCAACACTGTGTATCTGTTAGACGCCAGCTTGAGGTACTTCACAGTTTTAACATTAATGTCATATTCCTTTCAGAGATATTCTCAAAATGTTGAACTGTGTTTTTTGGGTCCTTGCACTTTCAGCAATGTCATGTCTTTGGTAAGCAAAGTTTTCAGTGTGTGCTATGATAAAAACCACTTACTGCACAAAAATCAATGTGAAACAGGAATTAAAGGTAGCCGTGTGCACTCTGTTTCTAGGTTTGAACAGTTGTGTTATTACAGGCACACAAATCTCCTCTAGTAAGTCATTGTGGTTATGAAAAAAAAAGAGATTATTATATGGCCTGAACTTACGTGCCTTATCTTTTTCAATGGTTGCTAAATTGTTAAAATGTAAATATTTATGAAGCTGTTGGGTCGTAACTACTGTGGCATGTTTCAGTTGGTCTAGGAGACACTGTGAAAAAAAAATACAAAGACATTCAGAATACCACAAATTGAAGAAGTTTGTGAATTTCAGATTTAGCCTCTGTTTATATCTACCCATTCTGCTACTTAGATTTGCTTCAACTCATTTTCCTGCTGAAATTCTCACTCCTACAGCTCTCTGACTATTCAAATCTGCTTTTCTTTCTTTGCTTGGCTAGTGTCCCACTGGTCAGAAGACTGAAGAGGGAAAAGGGTTTTTTTTAGTGATATTCCCGAAGACTCAGTGGCAACCACAACAGATAAGAGAGCTAACGGACTTTACAACAGGTAGAGCTCTGCATAGACCATCTCATCCATTAACACTGAAGAATGCATTCTAACAATACATCCCATGACATTGGTAAGTTACACGTACTGTGCATAGCTTTAATTTTCCACAATTTGGGGCTATGTAGACTCAATTTATTAATTTTATCTCTGAGACTTTCAAACTCATCCATTTTGGGGACAACACTGGTTACTGTAATTTTGCAGAGCACTAAAAGTACTTCCAGCACATTTCATTTTCTCTGGCTATTGACAAACAAAACTGTCACTATTCTATTGGCCAGAGAAGTATGGTTTTCCACAGGAAGAATTAAGTTCAATTCCAGTTCACATTGAGGCAATTGTTACATTTGCTGGGTAGATTAGACTATATTTAGCAGAGATGAAAGTTGTATTCCTTTTCAATACAAAGAGAAAGTGAATTTAATGGGAACAGTTCATTTCATCAGGGTCCCCAAAGACCTAGTTTTTTTTGTTGTTGTTGTTTGTTTGTTTGTTTTTTACCTTTCTTCATATCTATTAAGCAAAATTCTCTTTGGAAAGATTCAGATATCAAATTGAGAAGCAAGGAAAAGAAACAGGGCACATTCATTCCTGGTTCAGGTCTAAGCCCTTCCTGATCTTCAAATTCACCCCATTAAGAAAAGAGCAACACAAGTAGCTGTTTCCCATGAGTTCCTGTTTTAATTCTACCTTCAGGGGAAAGAAACAGCTTGTTTGCAAGTAACATTACAGTTACTATGCAATATATAACCTAATGTCACACATAATAATGTACTGTGCATGCAGCACATTGCATTAAAGATTTAATGAGGCAGGAAAGTTCTCCCTCATGAGTGGAAAAGGCTAAAGGTAATTCATAAAACCAAGCTTTACAACAGTATTTAGTATTAGGCTACCTGTGTTCTAGCCTCCCCCACTCCCAATCTCAAGAAAAATGAATTGAAAGGTGAAGGGTGGATGATCTATGGGGGACAATACACTCGGGGGGAAGTTCTTTCATAAAACAAGCCTGGAATATTTGGTTGTCTGATGTCAGAACATCGTCTCTCTTCTTCCACTAAAGGGGTGTAAAATCTAATATTGACTTTTGCTTACCAGAGCAAATATTTCAGGAGGGATGTACTAAAATCAAATGAAGAAAAGTGTAATATGGAGCAGGATAAATGAAACATATATGTTAATTTCAGTTTAGCATCACAAACATGGCGAGTGGTTCATCTTTCTAGATTTTGAAGCTCCAATGCCTTAAACTGTGAAAAAGTATCTCTCTCACAGAAGTGTTTACTGATGCATCTATTCATGGAGCTCTATATTAACATAGAAACAGAACTTCATGTTTTGTCATGCTTTTTGGTACATTTATAACATTGAGATAAGAACATGTTTCTCTTCCTTCCAAGTTTGATAGTTAGAATAGAACAGGTCTAAGGGGATGTTGAATTAGAGAACAGGCAGAATTTACAGAGGAGGTCTTAAAGTTACATCACCTTAACGCAGAGAAAAAGAAGTAGGAGTTGTGAGCATCAAACAGAAACAATACATTCTGGAAACACTGGGCTGGAAGGCAAGAGGCTACATTATGTAGTCCAGGAGATACAAAGAGGAAAATCTTCAGGATTTTCTTGCATGCCTACTTCCGTTCTTCCCTTCTTTTCTTCCTCTCCACCTGCTCTGCCTCTTTCCTTCCTTTTATCCATCTCCTCCTTTTTTCTTCCTTCTCCCCTCTTCCCCCACCTCTTCTCCTCTTCCCTGCCCCCACTAGTTTCATCTTCTCCTTCTGATTTTTTTATCCTTTAGACATGGCCACTTCCAACCTGATAATGTTGCACTCCTTTGTATTTTGTATCATCAGAATTTCATAAGTATCCAAAGTAGGGGTGAAAATTACAAAGCGACCAAACCAAGGACAGAATCTTCTCGCAGCCCCTCAGAGATACTCTCTCAGTGAAACAACAACTGACCAATCAGTGTCCTTGGAGTCCAGTCACCCAACTGCTTGAGAAATTAAGTATGAACTTATATGAGTTTCTACAAAATTAGTGGTTTATTCACTTGAATAACACCAACCTATTTCAGCATGAGGCCTCTCATGTAACAAAGTCAGCCCAATTGTACTTTCTCTATACTCTCTTATGATTCAAAGCAAATGGAATTATGCAGGTTCGATCAGGTAAGAATGTTTTTGGCTGTAACTGAAAACCAGACAATTAATGATTCTTATATAACAAGAGGTGCAGAAGAAAACACATCAAATTTTAAAATACAACCAACAGGTTATTTCCCACTCACCGGGGGGGGGGGGCCCCATTTCATGTATTTTCTACAAACACTTACTTAGATCCATTTGGGGACACTTAAAAATATAAACACCCCATAAACAGATTTGCTAAACATCATAATAAGATGATGAAGTGTTTACAAGTACAATATCCCATACATAAATTAAGATTTAGTGTTTCCTCTAAGTGTTGTGACTGAGAGAACCACTTATCACTTTGAGACTTGCACGGATCAAGTACTGGGTGGAAATAATGCAGTCTCCACAGATGTGAGTAAATGGTAGCAGCCAAATTCTCCAAACTGCCTTTTGTTATCAAGCCCTGACTCAAAAACAGGATCTTTGCAACAGCTGTTTGTCTTCTGTTTACTTACTTAGGTTTGGATGGAATGCTCCATTGGTACCCTTGTTGTAGTTTGGATTAATTTATGTGTAAATATTCAGTACAAAAAAGTACATGCGATACAGAATTAAACACTGATCTCATCAAATGAACTGTAAATTATGGTTTTATGTATACATAACTTTCTTATTGACCAGGGCTTAAACGTTTTTCAAGTTCTCTGCCAAGAAAACAGAAAACTGCATTCCCATGATATACAACATGGATGTTGATTAAAATAACAACATACATTTTAATCCAAGTTCCGTCAAGTTAAAGAGAAACAGGCTTACTATTTTTATATAATTGACAAATGAATATATATTTTTTATATATTTATGCATACATAAATCCTTGTGAAAAAAGCTAGGAGAACATTGTAAAAAGGAGATATCAATAATGCTCTTTTCTATCTGAATAAGAAGTTTAGCTAATCTTTTACTGCTTAAGCGTTTTGCCTTATAAGGATATTCATTAGTCTGGATCGTATATAGCTATTTTATAGCTTTCCCCTCTTATTACAAAAGCAGGAATAAAAGTATAATAAACAGAATTCTTATCTTTCCTATAGGTAATTTTCAATGTTCTTGCCTCAACAACACTAACTATGGCTGGAAGGGCCATATGCTTAAATGAGCTCAATCAATTCCAGGCTACATTATTTAAATAGAGGTTATCTTGAACTATCAGACAACTTATTTCTCACAAAGGTAGATGCCAAAACACCAGTCTTGGAATACTATCTTGATTTGATTCAAAATTGATCTACCTCTCTTCCTTTTTCTCTTTTCCCTTATTCATGAACTCTGCAGGCGACTCTTTATTATAGCAGTAGAAGCTGGTTATGAATTTTAGAAGAAAAGATTCCCAAAGATGCAGTGGGAACTAAGTCACACCCCAGAGGAGGACCAACAGGCTAATACAATACATTCTAGTGCCTCCTTCCAGAATGAACAGATAAAGATTTGCATGAGTTTCTGACATGTCTGTTAACATGGGAACCATATATAAATCACACAAAAGATGAAGCTCATTCCCAGAGATTTTCCAGACCTGGTTTTGGATTCTGGTTCTGCCTTTAAATGTTGTACGGCCTTTGGGGAAGTTATCTATGCTTTCAGAATCTCAATTAATTTTCACTAAAATGCACTGAATTACACCTACTTCAGCAGTTTGTTATGAAGGTGAGATGAGCAAATATTTATAAAAGTCTTCAGCTGATACCTAGCACATAGTATATATTCAATGAATGTTATAAATTGTACTATTTTAATAAAAATAACTTTCAAAATTAATACATACACACTTCACTCTAAAAACTTAACCATAATGATATTTATTTCATGATTCTAAATGCACTTTAAAATCATAGCATTTCGGAAGAGACCACAGTGTTGGCAAGATCTTGTCCATGTTTTAATGTTTCCCTATGGTACTTTGCATAAGTATCTTACAGATAGTAGATATTGTGTAAATATGTGCTGAACTTTCATCAAATTCAACACCATATATCATTTCAATGTATTATAGTTGGAGAAGATATAAAAAAACTGGTACAAAAAAATTTGTAGTACCCCCATGAGATAGCTTGTAGTTGTTATTAGAATAGGCCTTTATTGGTTTCTCTATTCTTATCTTTGTCAGTACTAAAAACAGACCAAGGGAAATATGTCTATTTGAGTTTTTTGGTGATTTGAGCTTACTGCAACAATTTACTGTACTGCTGACTGGCAAACTATAAGTGCATTTATTTTAAAATAAGGCCCTTTAGCATGTGGGAAGTTTGATCTGCAGCTGAAAGGAAAAATCAATATTTAAGTCATTTAGACATTTACACACATAAAGCAACTATATGTCATCGCTTTTCACCAGATTCTATATGCTAAGATAATAGTGTAAATTCCAGCAGCCACTAATACATATTTTATAAGTTACAAATACATTTTCAATATGTTCTGATATATTGGCAAACAATGTACTCTCTGTGTTAAAAAGACACGTAGCATACAGATTAAAGGGAGCAATGATCCCACCGCAATCATCGCTAGTCAGAGCACATCCTTGACACCACTATTTAAGAGAAGAGTTAACAAATTAGAGGTCAGCGGGGAGGTGTGACCAGGATGCTGAGGGCTCTAAAAGCACAACAAGAGGTTCAGAAAGGTAATGGGGATATTTAACCTTAAAGAATAAAAGCCATAGGAAAAACATGATTATTTTATTCAAATATCTAAAGGTCTATCATGTATAATAAAAAGAAACTTTGCTCTCTTTGTTGCATAAAAATGGAGTCTACCTAAAGGAAGTAGGGGGTATTTCTTGATCCAGCATAAAAATTAATTTCTGATATCTAGAACTGTTGAAAATGGAATGAGTTTTGTAGAGTGTCCATATCCTTGAAGACATATGAATAGAGGTCCATCTGCCTGGGATGATAAAGAAGGAATGGCCACATCTGCCAAGAGGTTGGACTAGATCTGATATCAATGGGCAATTTGCAATTCCACCATGCGAAATTTTACAGCTAATTTACTAACAGTTGGTTAATTAAATATCACGGTAACCCTTTTCAATTTGTATTGTAGAATATCAGAATAGTAATTACTTTTATATACACCAGCTCCTTGCTGTGTGATTTTAGAAATAATACATTTAGAGGACAAACGACACATTTCATTAAGAGAAAACTACTTGTATAGACATCATTAGAGATTTGCAATGGCATAGTGGAAAAGAGTATATGGGTTCTAGAACTAGACTTCTTGAGGTAGCAGGGAATATTATTACTTATTAGCTGTGTGAACTAGAGCAGATTACTTAATCTCTCTTTTTATCAAGTCTGCATCTGGAAAATGTAAAGGATGAAGGAATAAATGCCTCATAGGGTCATTGTGAGAGCTCAAGTGAATAATCTAGAATAGTGCTTGACACTTTATAAATGTTTAATAAAGGTTAGCTGCTATCATTGTTTTGTTATTGTCGTGATTATGGAAAACAATCTCCAAAATTTTGTAACTATTCCGAGCAAGATTTTCCCACTACCACCATACTATGGTGACACATCAGTATGATCTGGATTTTTCACGTTTGAAAATAAAAACATTTGCACTTTTTTTTAGCAAGATATAGATAACATATAAATACGGTACATCTCAAAAATTAAGGGGATCCAGTAACTGAGCCATACATAATTGAGTTACTATTTATCTGGAACTTTAGAATTTAAATAGCACTTCTTGCATCATTTTATTTAATCTCAAAAAATCGTAGCATGTAGGTTTATGATTACTGTTATTATATTGTAGACATGAGGAAGCTGAGGCCCTAAGAGGTTAAGTTGCCCACAACCACATTGTCACTTTAGTGATATTAAGATTCATTCTTGATTTATGTTTTATTTTTAAAATATTCCCCCTCAAGACTCTTTCTGTTTCTCAAACATGTACACACGCACGCATGCGCGCACACACACACACATTCTCATTGTGCATTCTCTAGAATGCAAAGATCATGTGCTTCAGAATAAGACTGACCTAATCTCTAATCTTAGTCCATATATTTACTGTGTGACTTTGGACAAATTAATTTAATTCTGAAGTTTACATTGTATTATGTCAAAAGAGAATGAAAATACCTACCTTGAAAGGTTTTTATAAAAAAATTCAGGGGAGGAACTATGTAAAACCTATTCTCCATGTTCTATACCAGGCATTCAGAATTTCTTGAAACATTATTTCATATTACCTCCTAATTATTCTGGAAGCAAGTTCAAAATAGGTTTGCTAATTTGAGTCTAAGTACTTGTGTAGAAAAGAGAATACTATCGTTCCTGAAAGATGAAAACACACTCTATTCACTAATAATAATAAAACAAAGTAAACTTTTCTAAAGTACTATTTTCCCTCATCAGAGTTGTAAATATCTAAAAGTTTGATAACATACTCTATGAGTGAGGGAATTAGGGAAACAAGAACTTTCATGTCTTTATGGTAGTATGTACAAAATCTGTGGGGTCAGTTTGGCAATGTGTATTTAAATTACAAATGCATATCCATTTCAAAATAACAATTTTACCTCTGGAATTTTACCTAACAGCTATACTTGCTCATATATGATACAGTAGGTAAATGATTATTCACTGCAACAGTGGTTGTAGAGAAATATTAAAAATAGACTAATGTTCATCAATAGTGATTACTAATAGACATATTAATAAAGGTAACACATTATTATGATCATTAAATTAATTTTAAAGCTGAAAAAACTGAAGCATTGAGTGATTTCATTACTTTTGTGGGGTTGTAAAGCTGTTAAGTAGTGAAACCAGAATTTGAAACTCAAAGTCTAGCACCAAAGTCAATGTTTAATCTCTTTTATGACAGCTGAACAAACTTGGGTGCATCCATTCAACACAAAACAATTAACCAACCAATCAAACAAAGCAAACCTACACCATACCCACCCACCCACCCACTGAAATAAAATCTTTATCCATTACCATTTGTGTATCTGCCATTTGTGTAAAATGAGTCAGATACATATGTGTTTGTATATATTCTACTAAGACAGAAATGTAGAAATAGAGAAAATACGAGCCCCAAAATACATGATAGCTATGATTTTGATATTATTTATTATTTTTTTTATTTGAGATAGTGAATATGGGCACATGAAGGGGGGAGGGAGAGGCAGAAGGAGAGGGAGAGGGAGAGGGAGAGAGAAAGAGAGAGAGAGAGAGAGAGAGAGAGAGAGAGAGAGAGAGAGAGAGGATTCTAAGCAGCCTCCACCCATACAGGTGTTGATTTCATCACTCTGGGATCATGACCTGAGCTGAAATCAAGACTCAGAAGTTTAATCAACTGAGCAGTCCAGATGCCCTGATAGTATTTATTCTTAAATCAATTTTATCAGATGGAATGACTAATAGCATCTGCATTGTTATCTGGAATATACGAGTGAAGTAAAATATTTGTGATTTAAGCACCTGCAAAATGTTTCTGGTAATCAATTAGAAAGTGTGTTTTATGAAGAATGCTTTAAAATATATTTATTAGGGGTCTCTGGATGAGTGATATTGGGAAAATACAGTGAAAAAGGGAGTCAGACCTGAGTGCTAGCCCGCCTTGCACAAACCACATGTGTAATTTTAAAAGTATTTGTTTCTTAAGAGTGAAGCCAAAACCAGAGTATAGAATGTGGAAGTAAAGAGAGCTGACATGATGTCTCAGTTCATGCAAATCTCATGGAAGTCTGACTTTGAGCAAATATTTATCTAAGTTTTAAAAATCATCATCTCTACTGTGGAAATGTTCCTCCTTATTTTACTGTGTTATTCTGAGATTTATACAATGTAACATTTATTAACACATTTTGGAGACTACATATACTCACACTTTTATTATCTGATACCTTTAGTTCTAAAATTCCTTAACTTTTAATGACAATAGAAATCTGGTGCCTGTCAGATCATACAATTTCAACTAAAAGTTCCAGACTTCCTGCTTCAGTTGGGAAACTCTCTAATATGCAGAAATTATTAGGCTGAAGTAATTATATTACATGGTATTTTAGATTTGCCTTCCCTTTTCTCCTTTATGTTTTCAGTAGATATATCATTAGAATAAAATATCCTCACCAACATCTACAACTTTCATCAGACATTTATGAAAAGCAGGTCAGATTATGGTTTCCCTAACTAAAAACAATAAAACTAAAAAGCAAAAAAAAAAAAAAAAAGACAGAATGAAAATAAAACTATAAGTCAAAGAAAACCAATGGTGAAAATTTCAAAATAAACCTGAGAATTTCTTATAATCTATATAAGAAAGTTTGCACTTTTTCTACTAAGTTCCTCTATTCCCATAAACTGTAGGTACTCTTTTATTAAAAAAGGGAGTACAAACAGTATTCTTTACTATTTTCTAAGAAAACAGAGCTCCTGCCATATAAAGGCAGACAGACCCTCAGGACACTCCAAAGTTCCTGCTAAGAGTTCAAAAAGGGGCATAAAAGCAATCCTATCAATCACAACATGAAACACACACTTTCTCACACTCTCATGGGGGTGAAATATTTATGCAGCTTTGGCCACTTATTTTCTTCATGGACTTTACATCAACACAATTGTATACTTCTTGGTGGGATAGGGGAGGGGCAACATCTATGCATTCTGTGAACTTTAACATATTGCATTGAATTTTGTAGTACGTATATAATTTATATACTATTTCTGAAGTTTTTTAGATTTCTGTTTCTTTTTCTTCTCAGTCATAACTGAACATCCCTCCCACACAGACCAGCTGTTTCTCTATTTAAAAAGAAAGCAAGTAATTTAACATCATAAATACCAAACTGCATCTCAAGGTCAGAGTCAAAAGCTTTATGTCTCATTAATTTTCAAGCTCTTCATCAATTTTTCTCATTGAGCTGCCATTTATGTCTTGGTATGTGGAAAAGCATAAAACTTGTGTTATCAGTTAAAACAGAAGGCTATCTCCGGCTATTAAACTAATGTAAAATATTTCCAATTAAGTGGGTAGTAGCTTGTGTACTTTGTAATGACAATAGCAAAACTTCAAAAGCTTTTGAGTCCATACACAGCAACTTTTCCTTCCACTGAGGCAGAAGAAAACCATTTCTGTGAGTTAATCCATGCTCGAACTGCTGAGACATAAAAATATTGACCTTTATCTCCTTAATCAAATCATTTAGGCTACTCATGTAATGCTTAGAAATGGATACATTTTCAAATATTAGCTATTTCTTAGAAATTCACTAAAAGTGTGTAATAAAAAACCTACATGCATCACCATCTGATGTTGAGTAGTCATTTATTCAATAAATAAGCAGTAGTTCGATAATATAAAGAACCTTCCATCACTTTAGAATCTACAGCAGTATTTCTGAAAGCAGTCATGTATAAAGAAATGGACAGAAAATCTTACTAACTTCATTTATTTCCTCACTTGTCAAAAGACTTAAACTTTCCTTTAGACCCAAAGCACTTATTTTATCATTAAGAAAACATAGGGCCAGAGAACACCTACAATGTGCCCAAGCCCAAATTGCAAATGATGGAAGAGATTCTGAGTGTTGGCCTTCACTCCCATGTCTCTTCATAGGTTTGTAGATACTATCGTTTGGAACAACATGTTTTATGTTCTATTTTATTTTGTTATAATGGTTTTAAAACAAGGTGACAGATTATTTGGGGTCTTTGTCCCCTCTCTTAAATCTGGGTAGGTTTGTGACTGCTTTAACCTGCAACTTCTGAGGTGAGGTCATAAAAAAACACTGAGCTTTTGCCTTGTTTTCCAGGTACATTTTCTAGTGGGGTCCCATACAGCCTTGATGGAAGTCAAAATACCCGGAGGCCACCATGCTTAGAGGAAGCCCAAACTACATGTATTGTTCATGCATGGGAAAACTGGTTGTCTGTCTCAGGGAAGTCCAACCTTTGGGTTATTATATTCCAGGCAGTGAACACATACATGAAGAAGCCTCCAGTCATTCAACTCCCCACAACTACTCAAGTGTGCTCTGCTAGGCCCCAAGATATCATGGAGTAAAGAGTACCTATCCTGCAGTGCCCTGTCCCAATTCCTTATCACAACATTGGTAGGCATTAAAATAGTTGACACACACTATTTAGTTTGAGGTGGTCTGTCACTCAGCAATAGGTAACTGGAAAATTCTTAGATCTTAATTTTCCCCAATTGGGTTAAATACCTTGGTTAGTTTAATAAGTTCAGCCACTTCCAGTCAAAGGCTGTGTTGTTCTATAGCTTTGCTTTTCTCAAACGATCTGCATTATGCTTTCCTGAGTCAAATTTCTTTTTTGGTTTCATTCATTCATTCATTCATTCGTTCGTTCACTAAACCTTTATTGAATATATAATCCATATTCTAAAAATGGTTAGATTTCAAAGATCTAGAGATGAATAGAATAAAATAATTTTCCTCAGGCAGGGTGTAGGGGGAGACAGAATATTGCTACTTAATTTATTTTTCCTTTTCCTCTTCTTTTCACTTTATAATGAAAGCATTTAGGACTTTAGATTTACTCTTGAATACCGCTTTTGCTTTACATCAGGTTTATTTTATGATACTTTGTTTTCAGAATTAAAATTGTGACTTTAATTTCTTGGGGCCAGAATAGTTATTTTATAGCATGTTCTTAAGGTTTTAAGTGCTCTTTTAATTTATTATTTTTAATTTATAACTGAGCACACCATGGTCACGTAATGAAAACTGAATATTTTCTGGTTTTAGAATTTTTGAAAAGTGTGTATGTGCCTGAGTGTGTATATCTGGCCTCTCATGACACTAATTTTTAAAGTATTCCATTGGCATAGGTCCTGTTTATAAATATAAAATCAAGAGAGTACTATTATTTATTTTTTAATCTTTAGTACAATTTATTTGTTAAATGTTTACCTGCTCTTTCCTTAACATTTCAGAGATTGAGTGATGTATTAAAGTCTATTACTACTACAGTTGCTTGCTTGCATATCAGTAAAGAAGTAACAAGTAATATAAATATTCAAATGCCAGAGGAAATTCATGATATACTATCATAATTTTCAATTATAACAAAGAAGCACTGGGGAAAACTAATGATATGAATAGTTTTGTAGCTATAAGACAAATTTAGGAGCATTTCTAATTAGCAACTAATTCTAAGAAAATACACTAATAAGATTCCCTCCCTGTTTAATCATGTGATGTACTTATTTAAAATAATAAATTAAGAATCAAGTAAGTTTTCAAAAGAATCAAATACTTAACCCAAACAATCAAGGAGTTTCACTATTTTTCTAAAAAGTGATCAAATCCGGCAATATATTTTAAATATATTAAAAGTTTAAAATGAGGAAGAATATCCAAGGAAAGTATTCTTTCTGCAAGGTAATTTGCCTAATAAATTTTTAACAAATTAATGCCACAATAGACGTTTTTGGAATTACATTATATTTAGCTAATGAGAATTGAAGAAATGTTAATGTGTATCATAATCATCAGGCAAACACATTCATCATTTATTAACTTTTTCTAATATCTTACTGTTATACATCTGACATTCAAGAAAATGTGATCATTTTTCTTGACCAAATAAAATTCTGTTATGATTTTATTATTATTAGGTAATTTAATAAGTATATTTTTACATATGGCCTGGTGTCAAGGTTGGCCCTGTTAAAAGCAGGTACAAAGCTAAGGATATAGCAAAGAAAATCATGTATTTCTATTACAAAAATATAAATCCTTTTTTTTTTTTTTTTTTGAAGATGAAGATAGTAAAGCCTGGTAGCTTTGTCAATAGATGAAAAAGAAGAAGAAGCAAAGCTTGCTCTTTTGGAGAGGCGCTCACATACACAGCAAGTCAGGGGAGAAAGCAAGAACACAAAGGATCTTCGAGTCATCTGGTAAAGCTCATTGGCCCCTACCTCATTGGAGCTTGATAAAAGCAAAGTGAAACAGCCCAAAACTATGGATGCACTACTACCATAATAATTGGGAAGAACCCATTCTTTTTGTCGACAAACTCAATACACCGAAACATCTATTGTTTTATTCTAGTTCAGTTGGTTCTAAACTTCCCAGTCCCTGGAATTTTCTTGCTTGTCATTCATGTCAATGTGAGCACTCCATAGTGACTATAAAACATTCTGAGGTGAGTTAATAAGTTTTTGTAAAGGTTAAAATCAGGAAATTATCATTTTAACATTTCAGAGATACGTTTAAGATTTTACGTTCCAGTTCTTTCATATTATACATTTATACCTAAAATAAACTAGAGTAAGGTAAGACTCACTTAATTTACTGCATTTAATTAACTCAAATACGTAGGTCACAATTTGTAGTATGCTACTGAGATGAATTCAGTTGACTCCATTGACAAGTTTTTTCCTATGTGCGTACAGTTTCATAAAGACTCAGTTACTGATTAGTTTTATGCTTCCTAGTATATGACCTAGATGGTTTAATGATTGAATGTGTAAAATATATTCCATGCAATTGAGTTTCTTAAATACCATGAAAGCACATACAATTAACAATAAGCATAAGAATTTTGACTTATTCACATCAATATGGCTTAATTTTATTTTTATTTTTATTTTTAATGTCTATTTTTGACAGACAGAGACAGAGCACAAGCAGGGGAGGGGCAGAGAAAGAGGGAGGCACAGAATCTGAAGCAGGCTCCAGGTTCTGAGCTGCCAGCACAGAGCCCGACATGGGACTTGAACCCATGAACTATTGAGATCATGACCTGAGCTGAAGTCGGACACTTAACTGACTGAGCCACCTAGGTGCCCCAATATGGCTTAATTTTAAATATGCAGTTTTGATTTCCTAATTCTTTTCTAAATTTACCCTTTTAAATAAACAGTTTGCTGCCTTACTAAAGTCTTCTTATCCAATTTAAACTATATCCATGTCAATGGAGTGCCTCCTACAAAAAATAGCTCCAACACAGATGTTCTCCAATTTGTGATGGTTCGACATAACAGTTTTTTGACTTTATGATGATGCAAAAGGGCTATGCATTCAGTAGAAACTGCACTTCACCGTTCGAATTTCGATCTTTTTCTGGGCTAGTGATATGTGGTACGATGCCGTCTTATGATGCTGGGCAACAACAGTGAGTCACAGATCCCAGTAAGCCACCAGTAAGCCACATGATCACAAGGGTGAACGACCAAGACACTTACAACCATGTTGTACTCATGCAGCCATTCTGGTTTTCACTTTCATTTTTATTCAGTAAATTTCATAACATATTCAACACTTCAGTATAAAGTAGGCTTTGTTTTAGATTATTTTGCCTAACGGTAGGCTAATGGAAGTGTTCTAAACATGTTTTAGGGAGGCTAGGCTAAGCTACCATATTCCATAGGTTAGGAGTATTCAATGCATATTTGACCTAAGATACGTTCAATTCACACTGGGTTTCCGGGATATATGCCCATCCTAAGTTGAGGAAGATCTGTATAACGTGTGCATGAAGAAGAAATACCACTGTACATTCTTCTTTCAACTTACTTTTTGTTATACTTTGAACATACTGACTCTGTGATATAAATGAAAAACTCATAAAAGTCAGCAAGACCAGGAGTCCGCTAAGGGCCTTCTATATAACAAATAGCTGGACTGGTAGAATTATTATGATGAATGATTCACTTTTTGGGTTTTTATTTGTAGCCTTATGTATACATCATTCAAAATGGCTGAATATTTGGACATTAATATCTTGAGGCTATTTTAATGATAGTGTTTTTAACATCATGCACATACTCCCAGGCCTGACAAGTCTGTGGACAGAAATGAAATCTCCCTGACACCGATGTCCAACAAGGATAGTTCTTAGGCCCCTTTACATCTCCAAAGCAATTCTATTTTAGTCCTTTATTAATACATCTCTTCAGGGGTGCCTGGGAGGCTCAGTCAGTTAAGCGTCTGACTCTTAATTTCGACTCAGGTCATGTTCTCACAATCATGAAGTTGAGCCCCACGTTGGCTCTGCACTGAGCGTGGAGCCTGCTTAACAGTCTCTCTTTCCCTGTCCCTGCACCCCTCCCCTACTTTCTCTCTCTCTTTAAAAAAATATACATATATATCGATATCGCTATTGATCTTTTCATTACTTGACTGCCAGTACCCAGAGTGAGAACCCAGCTTCATGCAAAGCTGCCTTTGGCCCTCAGTCAGATGAGAGAGAGTGGGCTTTCCTCCACTCTGTGCCACAATCTGTCTCATAACGTCTTTCATAAAAATATCTCCCTCACTTCTAGCCCTCCACCTTTTTCTCTATTGAAGTAAGGCTTCAAACAAGTTTCTCAAGGTCCTACAAGAAAGTGACAGGAGAAAGGGGACAAACCCCATGACATCTTCTCTATTGATCTTTTTCATACCATTATTTCCTCCTGTTCTTGTCAAACATAACTCCCACTTCCTTCTGTCCATAGATACGAGTATCCATCTCTACTGTATTAGTTTCTTATTGGTTTCATAACACCCTTAGCAGCTGGAAGCAACACAAAATTATTATCTCACAGTTCTGTGGGTGAGACTCCAACATGGGCCTCACTGGGGTACAATGTCTAAATTCCTGGTATCAGCAGGGCTACACTTGTTTCTGGAGGCTCTAGAGGAGAATCCATTTCCTGGCTCTCTCAGATTGTGGGCAGATTCAGTTCTTAACAGCTGTAGAACGGATGGTCCCATTTCTTTGCTGGCTATTGGCCAATTCCCATTCCTAGATTATAGAGCTCATCATTTCTTGGCTCACGGGCCTCTCCATCTTCAAAGACAATGATGATGGAGAGAATCCCTCTCATGCTTCAAGTTTCTTCTTCCTCCACTGTCACATCACTCTGATCCCCTTTTCTGCCTTCCTCTTCTTCAAGGCCTTATGTGATTTGATTGGGCCCACCTGGACAGTCCAAGATACTCTCCCCATCTCCACGTCCTTAAAACTAATCATATTTGCAAAGTCCTTTTTTGCTATGTAAAGCAACTATTTACAGGTTCTGGAGATTAGGATGTGGACATACAGGTATCAGTATTCAGCCTCCCACATATATCAATGTAAAGGAATTCCTAAGGGGTCACTACCTACCCGCTCTGCAAACAGACCCAGATTTGCAATTTGTAATCAGTTGCTGTGATAATAATTTTGAAATAATAAAAACAAAATATTTCAGCTAGGGGAAGTAGGGGAAAAGAAAAAGAAACTTGCAGATTTTGTTCTAAGATACAGGATGACTGCACAGTTTTTAATGGAGTGATAGAAGTTAGCGGATTAAATCATAACAGCCAGAAAAGGAAGGCTTACACTGAAAACTTTGGCAGTTCAAACAAAAGAACTGTGGCCCTATAGCAGACACAGCTATAATAGGAGCATATACTTGGTCTACGTATCCAGTGTCATTTTGCTGAATTTCAAGCAGGAAGAAGCTGAGCTCTCCTTAGAATATAAATCATGTCAAAAGTAAGAGTTAAACTCCAAAATAAATTAAGTAAAACTTAGAGTGACTTTTCTAAGCCTAGCACAGATAGACACAAATTAAGACCATATTGTACATATGCTCTGAGATCATAATATTCTGCCAAACAAGAAAATGTCTTCTTTAAATAGACAGCTATATTTCTCAGGTTATTGAGCTGAAAGGAAAGAACGTTGTATGATGCAGTTTCAGTCAAGGGGATCTTGATGACCACTGTTCCTTCTATATCATTTTTGTACAATGTATTTGGAACTCCACATATATTGTATTGATATAGCGATGGTAACTATAATAGAGGCAGACGGTATCTATTCATATATAAGTAAATGTTGCTAATATCTAATAACATGGCACTTCAGAATCTGAAAATATTCCTTAACCAACTGAATCATTTTATGTGTAAGATGCACCAAACAATATTTTAGAGGGCATATCTTCCATTGGCTTGCTTTTTGTTAAAAAAACAAAAAGGAAAAGTCTAAGCTCTCATTTTTAATCATCAGTGTAAAAGGAAAGAGGAAGGAAGTGCATGAGCAGTTTCAAGAACTATGGGACAAAGGAATAAAGTGTGTTTATGCCTGGAAATAAAAGGTGCGTTCTACAGTGTTGCCTTAGCAGCGTGAAAGTATTCAATGCCAACATACACAGATAAAAAATGTACAGCCATACTATAATACTGCAAAATATCCCTCCATTCTCCCACTACTAAGCACATTTTTGCACTTTGCTATATAATAGGAATAATGGTAATACATACTTCAGAGCACTGTGTGAAGATCAAATCAGATAGTTCAAGTAAAACAATTACCACTGCTCCAGGTATATATGTGAATACTTAATATATTCCAGATGTACATATCAATGCTCAATACACTTCAGTTATTACTATTATTAATATTTTACCATTTTATTTACTTTAAATTTTATTTTAATTCCAGTAGAGTTAATACTGTTATGTTAGTTTTGGGTATACAATACTGTAATTCAAAAATTCTGTACATTATTCTGTGCTCATTGTGATAAACGTACTCTTAACCCCCTTCCCCCGTCTCACCCATCCTCCTACTGACGTCCCCTCTGACGACAGTTTGTTCTTCATAGTTAAAGTCTGTTTCTTGGTTTGTCTCTTTTTTTCTTTTGTTTCTTAAATTCCACATATGAGTGAAATCATGTAGTATTTTTTTCTCTGACTGACATATTTCATTTAGCATTATACTCTCTAGTTCTATCTATGTCACTGCAAATGGCGAGATTCCATCCTTTTTTAGGGCTGAGTAATATTCCATTGTACACACACACCATATCTTCTTTATCCATTCATCTATCAATGCATATCTGAGTTGCTGCCATATCTTGGCTATTGTAGAGAATGCTGCAATAAACATAAGAATCCATATATTATTTCAAATTAGTATTTTATGTTATTTGGGTAAATAAATGCTCAGTAGTGGAATTAGTGGAGCACATGATAATTCTATGTTTAATATTTTGAGGAACCTCCATACTGTTTTCCACAGTGGCTGCACCAGTCTGCATTCCCACCAACCATGCACAAGGGTTCCTTTTTCTCCACATTCTTGCCAACACTTGCTGGTTCTTGTGTTTTTAATTTTAGCCATCTGGCAGGTATGTGGTGATATCTCATTGTGGTTTTCACTTGCATTTCCCTGATGATTAGTGATGTTGAACATCTTTTCGTGTGCCTGCTGTCTGTCTGTAAATCTTCATTGGAGAAATGTTTGTTCATGTCTTCTGCCCATTTTTCAATTGGATTATTTGGGAATTTTTTGGTGTTGAGTTGTATGAGCTCTTTATGTATTTTGGATTCTAACCCTTTATTGGGTGTGTCATTTGCAAGTATCTGCTGCATTCAGTAGGTTGACTTTAAGTTTTGTTGATTGTTTCCTTTGTCGCACAGATTTTTATTTTGATGGAGTCTCAAGGTGTTTTTGTTTTTGTTTTTGTTTTGGCTTTTGTTACCCTTTCCTCAGGAAAATGATGCTTAGCCAATTTAGAGAAATTACTACTTGTGTTCTCTTGTAGAATTTTTATTGCTCCAGTTCTCACATTTATGTCTTTAATTCACTTTTAGTTTACTTTTGTGTGTGGTTTAAGCAAGTGGTCCAGTTTTATTATTTTGAACGTAGCTGTCCAGTTTTCCCAGCATATTTGTCAAAGAGACTTTTTCCCATTGGATATTCTTGCCTCTTTTGTCAAAGATCAGTTTACCATATAAGCATGGGTTTATTTCTGGGCTTTCTATTCTGTTCCATTGATCTATGTGTCTATTTTTGTTCCAGTACTATACTGTTTGGATCACTACAGTTTTGTAGTATATCTTGAAATCTGGGATTGGGATACCTCCAACATTGCTTTGGCTATTCAGATTTGTGGTTCCATAAAATTTTAGGATTATTTGTTCTATTTCTGTGAAAAATGCTATTTTGATAGGAATTGCATTAAATCTGTAGATTGCTTTGGATAGTATGCACATGTTAACAAAATACTTCTTCCAATCCATGGGCATGAATAGCTTTCCATTTGATCATGTTGTCTTCAATTTCTTTCATCAACATTTTACAGTTTTCACAGCACAGGTCTTTCACCTCCTTGGTTAGGTTTATTCCTAGGTACTTTATTATTTTTAGTACAATTGTAAATGGGGTTATTAATTTCTCTTTCTGCTATTTTATTATAAGTGTATAGGAATGCAATGGATTTCTGTTTACTGATTTTACATCTTGTTACCTTCCTGAATTCATTTATCAGTTCTAGTAGTTTCTTTGTGGAGTCTTTAGGGTTTTCTATATATGGTATCATATCATTGGCAAATAGTAAACATTTTGCTTCTTCCTTACCAATTTGGATGCCTTTTATTTCTTTTTCTTCTCTGTGGTGGCTAGGACTTCCAGTAGTAGGTTGAATATAAGTGGTGAGAGTAGACACCCTTGTCTTGTTCCTGACCTTAGGGGAAATGTTCTCAGTTTTTTACCATTGACTATGATGTTAGTGGTGGGTTTTTCATATATGACCTTATTAGGTTGAGGTATGTTCCCTCGAAACCTACGTTGTTGAGAATTTTTATTATGAATGTATGTTGTACTTTGTCAAATGCTTTTTTTGAGTTTGTTCAAATGGCCCTATGGTTTTTATCCTTTCCCTTTTTGATTGACATATATTGGTTAATTTACAAATATCCAACCACCTTTGCGTCCCAGGAATAAATCCCACTTGATCATGGTGAATGTTTTTTTTAATGTGTTGTTGGATTCAGTTTGCTAATGTTTTGTTGAGGATTTTTATGTCTATGTTTATCAGAGATATTGGCCTGCATTTCTTCGTGTGTGTGTGTGTGTGTGTGTGTGTGTGTGTGTGTCTGTCTGTCTTGATCTGCATTTGGTATTAGGGTAATGCTGACCTCCTAGAGTGAAATTGGAAGGTTTTTTTTTTTTCCTCTTCTATTCTTTGGAATAGTTTGAGTAGAATAGGTATTAACTCTTCTTTAAATGTTTGGTAGACAAAGCAAGAAAGAGTATCCAATGGAAAAAAGACAGTCTCTTTAGCAAATGGTGCTGGGAAAACTGGACAGTGACATGCAGAACAGAAGAATGAATGAAACTGAACCACTTTCTTACACCCTACACAAAAATAAATTCAAAATGGATGAAAGACCTAAGTGTGAGAGACAGGAAACAATCAAAATCCTACAGGAGAAACAGGCAACAACCTCTTTGACCTCAGCCACAGCAACTTCTTATTAGACATGTCTCTGGAGGCAAGCGAAACAAAAGCAAAAGTGAACTATTGGGACCTCATCAAGATAAACAAAACAAAACAAAAACAAAACAAAAAAAACAAACAAAAAAACAACTTCTTCCCAGCAAAGGAAACAATCAATAAAACTAAAAGGCAACTGACATAGTGGGAGAAGGTATTTATAAATGACATATTGGGTGAAAGGTTAGTATACAAAATATATAAAGAACTTATCAAGCTCAACAACCAAAAAACAAATAATCCAGTGAATAAATGCACAGAAGACATGAAAAGAGTTTTCCAAAGAAGACATCCGCATGACTAACAGACACATGAAAAGATGCTCAACATCCACTCATCATCACGGAAATACAAATCAAAACCACAATGAGATACCACCTCACACTTGTTAGAATGGCTAAAATTAATAACTTAGGAAACAACAGATGTTGGAAAGGATGCAGAGAAAGGGGAACCCTTTGCACTGTTGGTGGGAATGGAAACTGGTATAGCCACTCTGGAAAATAATATGGAGGTTCCTCAAAAAATTAAAAATAGAACTACCCAACAACCCAGCAATTGAACTACTAGGTATTTATCCAAAGAATACAAAAATGCTGATTTGACGGGGCACACACGTGCACCCCAATGTTTATAGTAGCCCTATCAACAATAGCCAAATTATGGAAAAAGCCCAAATGTCCATTGACTGATGAATGGATAAAGAAGAAGAGGAAATATCTATACAATGGACTACTACTCAGCGATCAAAAATAATGAAATCTTGTCATTTGCAATAATGTGGATGGAACTGGACTGTATCATGCTAAGCGAAGTAAGTCAGGGAGAGAAAGTCAAATATATGATTTCACTCATATGTGGAATTTAAGAAACACAACAGATGAACATGGGAAGGGAAGGGAAATTAGATAAAAACAGAGAGGGAAGCAAACCATAAGAGACTCTTAAATACAGAGATTATGCTGGGGATTGCTAGAGGGTAGGTGGGTGGGGAGATGGGCTAAATGGGTGATGGGCATTAAGGAAGGTACTACTTTTGGGGATAAGCATTGTGTGTTATAAGTGATGAATCACTGGGTTCTACTCCTGATGCCAAAACTACACTGTATGCTAACTAACTTGAATTTTAATAAATAAATTTAAAAGAAAAAACGTGGGGGTGCCTAGGTAGCTCAGTCGGTTGAGTGTCCAACATCAGCTCAGGTCATGGTCTCACTGCTCATGAGTTCAAGCCCCTGTCAGGCTCTGTGCTGACAGCTTGCAGCTCAGAGTCTGGAGCCTGCTTCAGATTCTGTCTCTGTCTCTCTGCCCTTCCCCTGCTCTCTCTCTCTCTCTCTCTCTCTCTCTCTCTCTCATATAAATAAACATTAATTTTTTTTAATTAAACAAATATTTGGTAGAAATCACCTGTAAAGCCATCTGGTCTTGGACTTTTGTTCATTGGGAGTTTTTTGAATATTGAATCAATTTCATTGCTGGTCAGTTATTACTATTATTAATACACCTAAGAAACAAGATAACTACTTAAGTGACTGGTAAGAATTCTTCTGTGTCCAATAAAGTATAATTTCAAAACATTAATCTATATTTCCCTTGTTCACATATTTTGTACTGGAGATAGCAAATAATTATACTATTGGTCTGTTTTTTGTGTTTGCATAAGTATTTTAAAATTATATAAGCTAGCTTTTCTTTGGGTGGCATATAGAATAAAGTCTCTTTGAAAGAAGAAGGAAACATGATGCAGTTAAAAAAACAGTCAAAGGTTACACCCAGTTCCTTTAATTTTGGTGAAGTGCTACTGATATTTAGGATCTGGAGCTGAAGAATAGCAAATATTTTCTAATACCTTTTATAGTGTTATGAAACAAATACCTAAAATGTTAACAGCATTTTGGAAGAAGGGAAAAATGGGAAATTGTTATGGTCCTAGGCTTTTCCATCACCATATTGAAGTCCATGGTCAATAATTTTAATCTCCCTTTTGTGTACAGTCTCAACCCCCTTGCCCCTCTCCGGTTTTATTGTACTCTCTTGGCGAATCCACACCCCTGTTAAATCCATTTCTCCACCTTCTTTGTACCTGCATCTGCTGAGCTGGACATATTGGAAAAAAATGCTCCTTGGACCATTTTCTCTATGTTCCTGGATGCTATTTCATACTTTCTTTTTTCTTCTCTAAACTCTAAAACTCCTCTGACAGCTTCAAGTTCAACTCTCTTCTATATTTTTTTAAGAATATAAAGGCCAACAGAAAACTTTAGTGCTTTCTAGCACCACTTGAATTCATTTACAAGCATATTTGTCCTTATTTTCTCCCTAGAAACAGGGTGCTGGGCTTGCTGTCTCCAAATCTTTCTCCTTGTTCTCTCATAAAAGCACGCCAATCAACTTTTTGTCCCCCTCCTCTACTGAAAATACACTTTTAAAATTCACCAACTGCATTCATTGCTAGATGCAATGGTCAGTTCTCATTCCTTACCTTATTTGACCCATCTACAGTATTTGACAAAGTTGAGCCCTCTTAATTAATTGGTTTTCAATACACCACTCTCGGTTTTCCTTCTATCTTTCTGGCTAGTTCCTCTTAGTCTTCTTTCTGATTCCTCCTCACTACCCTAACCTGTAAGTGTTGGAAGGCCACAGGACTTAATTCCCAGACCTCTATCTTCTCTCTCTTTATGCATTTTCTTCATTATCATATCTATTCTTTTGGCTTAAATGACATCTATATTCATAATTATAAATTATAAAATAAACTTTTTTATTTTTTTAATGTTTTATTTATTTTTGAGACAGAGAGAGACAGAGCGTGAGCAGGGGAGGAGCAGAAAGAGAGGGAGACACAGAATCCGAAGCAGGCTCCAGGTTCTGAGCTGTCAGCACAGAGCCCAATGTGGGGCTCGAACTCACAGACCGCAAGATCATGACCTGAGCCGAAGTCAGACGCTCAACTGGCTGAGCCACCCAGGCGCCCCAACATTGTTTTTTAAACTTCAGTTCAGATGCCGCCCTCCCACCAGTTTCTGAACCTCAGACTCATGTGGCATTATCATTTTAACATCCCTTGGATGTCTAAAAGGCATTTTTAACTTAATAAATCAGCAAGGCTGAACTCTTGGTCTTCATCCAAAATTTTCTCTTCTCAGTCTTCTCCATCTAAGGAAATGGCAACACGGTTCTTTCAGTTGTTTAGGCCCATAACTTGGAAGCTATCCTTGGTCTCCTTTTTTTTTTAATATTCCACAGCCAAACTACCAACACATATTTATCTTTTATTTACTTATTTTATTTATTTATTAATGCTTATCTATTTTTGAGAGACAGAGACAGAGTGTGAGTGGGCAAAGGGCACAGAGAGAGGGAGACACAGAATCCGAAGCAGGCTCCAGGCTCTGAGCTGTCAGCACAGAGCCTGACGTGAGGCTTGAACTCACAAACCGTGAGATCATGACCTGAGCTGAAGTCAAACGCTTACCGACTGAGCCACCCAGGCGCCCCTACTAACACATATTTTTTGGCTTTTTGTATACATATATCCAGAACCAAATCACCTGTCATTACCTCCACTTCTGCCACTCTAGTCTAAGCCATCTATCTGCTGGCCCAATGATCGCAAAGCCTTTGGTCTCCTTATTTCTGCCCTTGTCCCCTTCTAATCTGGGATCAATGTAATGATCACATTCACCTTCCTAAAATACAAATCAGATAATTATACTTTTGTGCTCAAAACACCCCAACGGCCTCCCATTTCACTGCGGAAAAATGCAAAGAAATTACAGTGGCCTAAAGTTCTACAGTATCTTTGACCTCCCCATCTCCTTCTACTCTCCCCCTCACACATCCCATCCCGAATGTTTCTTTGACATACTAGGCATCCTCATGTTTTAGGACATTTGTAGCTGCTTTTTCTTGCCCTAACCCTTTTGCCCAAGATATCCATATGCTTTGCTCCTATAGTATGTTCAGTTCTCAGAATATTTTACCTAAAGTTATAGTACCATCCACTTACCATCACTCTTTCTTTTCCCCTCCAAGCTCTATTTTTCTCCTTAGCATTTATAACCATCTAACATACTACATTTCATGTACTTTCCTAATCAATTTTTCTCTTTTCTAACTTGAATATAAGCTCTAGGAGGGCAGAGTTTTTGTCTGTTGTATTCACTGCTCACAGACTAGAATGTTCCTGACAAATAGTAGATGTCAATGAATACATAAATCAGTCATGAAATGGTAATTTACAATGATAATTCCCTTAAGTGTCTATTTTGAGCACTTAAGACTATATAATGGTATAATTAAGAGCAATTAGAAGAATCCTAGATAACCACCAGGAGAATAGGAGCCACAGCTGGAATGATGTTAATTATGCATGAAAGAGAAACGTCACCTATTTCATAGATTTTTCTTAGGGCTGGCTTTACTGCACCACTCAGTTACCAAGAGCAGGGGTTGCCAGACTTCTGATTTTACAATTTTATCAGTAAATTTTTATATATGAGAGTGCATATATACAGTAAATGCTCGTATCTATACTTATATCTATATATTTATATATTACATAATGTGCTATTACATTAATAGATATTTGTTAAAAACAAAGATAGTTAAAAGTATGAGAAATAGGGGCGCCTGGGTGGCGCAGTCGGTTAAGCGTCCGACTTCAGCCAGGTCACGATCTCGCGGTCCGTGAGTTCGAGCTCCGCATCAGGCCCTGGGCTGATGACTCGGAGCCTGGAGCCTGTTTCCGATTCTGTGTCTCCCTCTCTCTGCCCCTCCCCCGTTCATGCTCTGTCTCTCTCTGTCCCAAAAATAAATAAAAAACGTTGAAAAAAAAATTTTAAAAAAAAGTATGAGAAATAAATGAAACACTATTTTAGATACTTAAATTTAATTGTTTATATAAAACTGTTCTTTACTCAACAATGTAATACTCTTTTTTAGAAAGAGCAACATAATTAATATGCCTTTATGTTTTCAAAAATGTTGGCTTACTAGTTAGAGATATTACTGAATATTGAAATATTAAGGTCTATTTCTAGGTCCCATTTATTTTAATACTTAGTATTAATGGTTTTCACAGCTTAAAAAAGATATAACATGGGGCACCTGGGTGGCTCAGTCTGTTGAGCATCCGACTTCGGCTCAGGTCATGATCTCGCGGTTCATGAGTTCAAGCCCTGCGTTGGGCTCTGTGCTGACAGCTCAGAGCCTGGAGCCTGCTTCGGATTCTGTGTCCCCCTCTCTCTCTGCCCCACCCCTGCTTGTGCTCTGTCTCTCTCTGTACTTCAAAAATGAATAAACATAAAAAAAAATTTTTTAAAGATATAACACATACACAAAATACACGGTTCCCATTGGAAGATTTACATCATTCGTGGAGTAAACTAGATAATGATACTCATTTTCAACCCTCTCCACCAATTATCTTAGGTTCTGGTTGAAATATGAATAATAACATTTCTTATGATTGTTCTTATGTTGTACTTGAAAATTATTTGAAATAATGTGGCATTTAAATATGTTTAACAAAAAGGTTCAAAACTCGCTGACACTTTGCGTTCAGACTTTAAAAATAGGTTACATAATTCTGTTCTCTAGATCAAAAGTGCAGAAAAGTATATTTGTGGTTGATAAATTAACATTAATTTGAGCCACAAAATGGTACATGCTTTCGGAACAATTGATTTCAAAATTGTTTCTGTATAATAAAAGCTGATTTTGCAAGACGATTTCCCACTCATTGACCAACTTTATGTCAGGTTTGATGTTGTCATTACGTGCACTTCATTCTGTGAATGTGGCAACAGCTCTTACATACAGTTATGGTAAGCATTGGGTTTTTTCTTGTTTTTTGCTTATACATTCATTGTCAACACTATCTTCACTATAGTTGTTTTCTTGGAGGGATGCATATTAAACCCGTGAGTTTTCATTAGTTAAATTTGGTGAGTCTTCATTAGTTAAAAAATAGGAAATATAACTCATAAACCAGCTTAGCTGAGCAAAATTATAGTAAAGTATTTCATAACATGTTAGTTAATGAACAAGTGAGGTTATTACTATAAATCCTCCCACCTTGTAAATGCTAATTTATTCTCTCAGGGCAGCTGGAGAATGGTACCTCACCAAGTGAAGGGGTTAGTGACAATCTACGCTTGAATATTTAAAATTTTTTTCTTTTTTACATTTTATTTATTTTTGATAGACAGAGAGAGACAGAGCACAAGTGGGGGAGGGGCAGAGAGAGATGGAGACACAGAGTCTGAAGCAGGCGCCAGGCTCCGAGCTGTCAACACAGGGCCTGACGCGGGGCTCGAACTCACAAACTGCAAGATCATGAGCTGAGCTGAAGTCGGACGTCCAATCGACTGAGCCACCCAGGCACCCCTACACTTGAATATTTAAAATGCTTTCATTCTTTCTTCTTTTTTTTACATTAAATAAAATATGTATATAGCAATCCTAATGTTCTTACTACAAACACTTCCATGATTACATACTTCTTGGATTCCTGAACACTGCTGACTTAACGGTGCTTTTTTATTTTTAACCCATATATTTTGACATACAGATTTTAAGGCATCATTAGGGTATCTTAACCCAAACTTGTGAAAACTAGAAAATTATCAGAAATTCTTGAAGGGGTAATTGGTAAATCACTACTCTACACAGTTTATCACTACTCGTAAGGTATATATAAATTAGTGGCGTTACCTATAAATATTCAACAATAAATGTTAACTGGTACTTAACAAAGATGATTACAATCCTAAACATATATCTAAACTTACGCATCTGCAAATTAAAATATTATCTTTCCATATTATTCCACACAGAATATGAGAAATGAACACTATGATGTTTTAAAAGTACAAATTCCCTTTTTTTTCCAATTTAAATGCTTTCTATATTTGAATCACTGTAATTCTCTCATTTATTTTGCCTATGACTAGGTGAAAATTTTATAATGGCCAGGATCTCTTTATTATAACCAATTTTCAGAAAGTACATAATTGTAATAGGCATTTCATAAACGTACTGTAAAATGAGAAAATCATTATTTTATCTTGGAGCCTATAGCTATTCTATATTGTGGAGGAGGTTCACATCTAATCACATTTTCCCCTAGAATCTTAACAGCTAAATATGCTTTAGCCAGTTTTCAAGAAAGCCTTTATAATTTGTACTAATATGCTGAATATAGAAATGTTTGAATATATATCAAACATTTTAAACTCAGATTTATACAATTCAACTGAATATAGTAAATATGGGTGAATAGCTATTATGTCTAAGGCAGCATGGTAAGGGAGGTTTACCACAAGATGAATGAAATACTGTTCTTCTCGTCAAGAAGTTTAAAGTTGAGAGGAGGAAAACACTGCCCAAATGAATCTTTTTCACGAAAAAGAAAACATTTCAAATGTCATTATTACATTACTTATAAGAGTATAGCTGTGTTTTGATACACTGAGTTAATTGCTATGCCATCTGTGGTAACAGCAAGGCTGTTCTTAATGTCATCTGCAATAATAAATTTAGTAATATTATCTGTCTTAATCTAGTTTACACTTTATGTTTCTGTGCTTTAAGCCTTGATTCATTCTCATAGTTTCTGTGCTTACATGAAAATATATCATGACCCAGGGGTGCCTGGGTGGCTCAGTCAGTTCAGCGTCTGACTTTAGCTCAGGTCATGATCTCACTGCTTGTGACTTCAAGCCCCACATCAGGCTCTGTGCTGCAGCTCAGAGCCCAGAGCTTGCTTCCAATTCTGTGTCTCCCTCTCTCTCTGTCCCTCTCCCACTCATGCTCTGTCTCTTTCTCTCAAAAATAAATAAATGTTAAAAAAAAAATATCATGACCCCTTGGAATAAAATTTTGGTATTTCTAATTTTTGAAAAGAAAAACTAGAATTCTGGCAATATGAACCAAGAACATTTGGCTTTGGGATGGTGTTGGTTGGCCTATGAG
Organism: Herpailurus yagouaroundi; assembly: GCF_014898765.1. Classification (NCBI taxonomy): domain Eukaryota; kingdom Metazoa; phylum Chordata; class Mammalia; order Carnivora; family Felidae; genus Herpailurus; species Herpailurus yagouaroundi. The sequence continues at coordinate 35,987,897 of NW_024412429.1, forward strand.
GGACAATTACCTCCTCCTTTTTTATACTTCTCAGAGGAAAAGTAAGAAAGACACTTCTTGACTATACCAGGTTTATATGGAGTCTTCTGGAGCACAAACTGCTGGCTACTAGCTGGAGTTTATTTTTCTCAAGGGACTTTCAGAAATATTTTGTGAAAATTCACAGGATCCATTTATGCCTGAACTTCAGAACTTACCTCTGTAAGTTATACAGGCTGAACTGCCCAAACCCGTAAGTAGGAAACTGTCTTGTTCGTGAATGATACTCTAGAATAGATTACACCCTGCAATTTCTCAGAAACTGACATTTGTTTAAATTTGTCTTAATTTTCTCTATGAAAAACATTCAAAACAGTCTCAATCAGATCTTTTCACAGTCTGGCTTCAAAGGAGGAAACATCTCATGTTTTAATATGAACGGAGTATTTTAAATAAGGACAGGTTTGAATTTACTCACAACTTGGTAACAGGTGATCTCCATGGAAGACACTGTAGGCACATTTTACAGGAGAAAGATTCTTGGTTAATGTAACGTACAGCTCCTTGTATTACTATGATAGTCTTACCAAAGGTAGTTAATTGGCAGTTACTTCTCTAACTTAAAGGAGGCTGTGTTTAACCCCAAAGAGAGCATACAAGTGCCAAAAAACTCCTAAGATTGACCAAATGATTTGGTGTTCATGAGCATTCACACAATTGACATAACTACGAACCTAATAGACATGAACTGATTACAGAAACAAGATGTTGGGATTTGTATGTGAAAAGAAGTAACTCATGGATTTAAGATTCTAAAAATATATATTTTGTATTCAGAGCACACTTTTTGTACTTACCTATATTTCAAGAACATAATTATTTAGCTTATTTTCTTGCTCCAAAATCTAATTTTAAAACAAAGGCCTTAATTTATGTTTAGGTGTATTATGTGTCTCTGATAATTACGACCTCCTCCAAGTTTTCAATAACTTTAAAGTATTTTCTAATTGTTCAACAAAAATCAGGCATCATAAATCAAATATTAAGAATTACACTTTATATTAGTGTTCTCTTTGTTAAATTAATATTCACTATATTAATAACATAATAATATGCATTAAGAATATAAACGAGTCTCATATATCCCTCCATGATTCAACCCCAGGAAACATTTATCATGATAAATACCTCTAGTTGTAACGTAGATTATTACATAATCCCCACAAAATGTCTTTTGTATTTCAACCATTAATTAATACTTACTTGTAACATAGCATTCTTCATTACATATTCTAGAAAAGTAAAAATGTACTTATTGCAAAAGTAGCTTAAGGCTATTCAGATAACCATGTGTCTCCATCCTCCTTCCAAGGAACATCACTTTAATTGTGGGGATTACTTAATATTTATATAATGTGCCAGAGTATGCTCTAGGCAACCCTAATATATGAAAGGCATGTTTTGCCCTCAAGGATATTCTTCTATCCTCAAACTGACATGACAACAAAGGAGAATAGATTTCATGAAATATAAACAATCAAGTTGCCATCTCTACAATCAGTGGTGCTTATTCCACAGAATGCAGCTGAAGATTACACTAGTTGTCTAACCAGAAACTCTGTTTCCTAGTTATTTTGTGATTATTCATTATTTGCGAAATAGAAGTTGCTTTCTGATTCATGACTTCTGTTATACACTGAGTTCATTTTTGCCATGCACAGTGCATAGTCAACTATCATTGTCCTTGTTCATACTAAATCAGTAGGCAGCAATTTGCTTATAGTCGCTGGTTCCATTTCTTCTACAGGTACTTTTTAAAATCCAAAGGGGGAGAGTGGAAAGTGACAAAACTTCTTCTAGATTTAGTCAACTGAAATCTATTATATAATTTTGGGTACTGAATCAAATGATTTGTTTTTTCTGGAAATATCAGGGGAAGACAAGAAGGTAAATAATTATCCAGCTCCTATTATATACCAGACATTTTACGTATTATTAAATGAAGTCATCATGATAATTCTATGAAGTAGCATTTACAATCTCTGTTTTACTGCTAAAGTGACAAAGGATATAAGGTGAAAGAATTTCTGTAAGATCTTACAGCTAGCAAATGGTAGGTTCTAAAATGTTAGATTCTAAAAATTTCACTTAACATGATACTCTCTAGCTCCATCCATGGCAGAGCAGATGACAGGATTCCACTCTTTTTATGGCTGAGTAATATTCCATTGCATACCTTCTTTGTTCTTTTTAATTTTTTATACATTTATTAATTTTTGATAAATATAAATCAGAGAGAGACAGAGCACAAGTGGGGGAGGGGCAGAGAGAGAAGGAGACACAGAATCCAAAGCAGGCTCCAGGCTCCAAGATGTCAGTACAGAGCCCGACGCGGGGCTTGAACTCACAAACCACGAGATCATGACCTAAGCCAAAGTCAGATGCTTAACTGACTGAGCCACCCAGGTGCCCCGACGTTGCATATCTTCTTTACCCATTCATCAGTTAATGGACACTTGTGCTGTTTCCATATTTGGCTATTGGGACTTCATCAAAATGTAAGCTTTTAGACAGCAAAGGAAACAATCAATGAAACTAAGACAACTTTCAGAATGGGAGAAGCTACTTGCAAATGACACACTCAGGAAAGGATTAGTACTCAAAATATATAAAGAACTGATCAAACTCACACTCAAAGACTGAATAATCCAAATAAAATGGGCAGAAGACATAAAGAGATATTTTTTCAAAGGAGACATGCAGATGGCTAACAGACACATGAAAATATGCTCAACATCACTGATCATCAGGGAAATATAAGGCAAAACTACAGTGAGATATTACCATATTCATACTGTCAGGTTGGCTCAAAGCAACAACACAAGAAATAACAGGTGTTGGTGAGGATGTGCAGCCACAGTGGGAGCCACTGTGGAAAACAGTATGGAGGTTCCTCAAAAAGTTAAAAATAGAATCACTCTATGATGCAGCAATTGCACTACTAGGTATTTACCCAAGTAATACAAAAACACTAATTCAAAGGGATACATGCACCCTAATTTTATAGCAGCATTATCTACAATGACCCCATCATTTTTGCTATTACACCACACAGCCCTCAGAAATATATTTGGGCTGGGCTGAAGATATATGCTTCAGGATCAAAATTCATGTGTCGTGGAGTGTATAAACATTATTTCTATTTCTTCTTACTGGGTTTGAAAACACAAAACTTCTAGATGTAGAGAAGTTGTCTAAGTCTGAAGTTTAGATAGAATAGATTTATAGCTAACACATTGTCCATAACCCTTTATGAATTCACAGGGAGTTAAAAACTAACTTGAATAATCTCTTGGGGCCCTATTCAGTCTTTTAGATGGCAACCCTTGTAAGGATTTCATTGGCAGCATTTTACTCATAACTTTGAGATATGCAGGTTATGTTTCTCAGTAGGATGTAGAGAATTTTCAAGATACTCATCACATCTCAAGCAACATATTTAATTTCTAAGTCATTTGATCCCATCTGTCTAAAGAAGAAAATGCTACAAAAGTCAATTGTTTTCTTCTGCACTAACAATGAAAATTTGAATTTGAAATTTAAAACACATTATCATTTACATCAACACACACACAAAAATTCAAAATGCTTAGGGACAAAGGTAACAAAATATGTACAAGATTTACAAGAAAAGCTTTGCAACTCTGATGAAAGAAATCAAAGAATTAAGTAAAAAAGATATTCCATGTTCATGCATAGAAATATTTAATATCATCAAGATAACAGCTGTTCTTAATTTGATCTATATTTTCAATGCAACCCCAAATCAGAATCCCAGCAAATGATTTTGTGCATATCAACATATTAACTAAATGGAGAATCTTTTGACTCTCTCATATAGAGAGTCAAAGACCCAGAATAGGCCAATATAATATTGAAGGACAACAGAGATGAAGGGCTGACATTACCCATCTTCAAGACTTTTTATACAGCTACATTAATGCAGGCAGTGTAGTCCCAACCAAAGAGGAGACAAATAGATCAATAGAAGAAAACAGAAAGCTCAGAAATAGACCTGCACAAATAAAGCCATTCGATTTTTAGTGAAGAAGCAAAGAAAGTTCAATGGATAAAGGAAAGTCTTTTCAACAAATGGAGTTGGACCAATTGGACATTCACATGTAACAAATAAATAAATAAAAGAATCCACATGTAGACCTTACACCCTTCAGAAACCCTAACTAAAAATACATGATAGACCCCAAAATGGATCATGTAAAATTCAAAATTATGAAAATACTGGAACATAGCATAGGAGAAAATCGAGCTGACATTAGATTTGGTGATGATTTTTAGATATAATACCAAAGGTATGATCCATGAAAGTAAATTTGATGAGTTATACCTTGTTAAAATTAACAATAATTTTCTCTGCAAAAGAAACTGTTAAGAGAATGACAAAATGTGCCACAGTTTGGGAGAGGATATTTGCAAAAAAAATGTATCTTACAGAGAACTTGTAATTGAAATATACAAAGAGCTCTTAAATCCCTACAATAATAATCTAGTTTTTAAAAATGGGTCAAATATGAATAGACACTTCCCCCAAGATTGTACGCAGATAGCAAATAAGCATATAAGAATATGTTCAACATCATACATCATTAGGGAATCACAACTTAAAACAAGGAGATACTACTACACCCCTCTTAGAATGGCCAAAGTTCGGGGCGCCTGGGTGGCGCAGTCGGTTAAGCGTCCGACTTCAACCAGGTCACGATCTCACGGTCCATGAGTTCAAGCCCCGCGTCGGGCTCTGGGCTGATGGCTCAGAGCCTGGAGCCTGTTTCCGATTCTGTGTCTCCCTCTCTCTCTGCCCCTCGCCCGTTCATGCTCTGTCTCTCTCTGTCCCAAAAATAAATAAACGTTGAAAAAAAAAATTAAAAAAAAAAAAAAAAAAGAATGGCCAAAGTTCAAAACACTGACACCCAATACCAGTCAAGATATGGAGCATTAGGAACTCTCTTCATCGTTGGTGAGAATGCAAAATGGTACTACCATATTGGAAGGACACTTTAGCAGTTTCTTACATAATTAAACATTCTCTTTCCAAATGACTCGAAGGAATTGAAAACTCAGGTCCCCACTAAAATATGCATTCACACAAAAACCTGCACACAAATATATATCCTCGCCCAACCTTGGAAGCAACCAAGAGGCTCTTCAGTAGGTAAATAGATGAATACATCACAGTACATCCAGAAAACAGAATGTTATTCAGCTCTGCGAAGAAATGAGCTATCGAGCCATGAAACAGACATGAAGGAATCCTGATTGTATATTACTAAGTGAAAGAAACCAATCTGAAAAGGCTACATACTATGTGCTTCCAACTACATGACATTCTGGAAAAGGCAAAACTATGGAGACAGTGAAGAAGAAAGTGGCCTACCCCATGTTTTTCATTTCTTTAAAAAGTTTTTAGATTATGAAAGGAACAAGTCTACTGGAAAATACATGCTGCCAAAGCAGAGTCATGTCTTCTCAGGGGACACAGAGCAATAGAAAGACAGCCAGACCTACAACATCACAATAAACATTTGAAAAGCTTTAACATGTGTACACTTCTCTTGCAGAGAATATTTTGGAATCCAGCATACTAAGCTGCACTAAGTCAAACATTTAAATTAAAAGCCACAGCTGACCAAATATTATCATATGTGTTTATTTTATTATCTTAAAAGGCAGCTGCTTCCCTAGTGAAAGCAAATTAAACTTAGTTAACAAACTTCTTTAATTTGATGGCATGAACTCTAAATTGATATTTGAAAACAAGTGTCATGATTTCCACTCACCTTGACCACAAATTAAATAGCCTACTCTTTGTATGCCTTGCACAAAAAAAAAAAAAAAAAAAAGAAAGAAAAAAATCTACAGAAGTCAGGGGTTCATAAACTCAGTCAGCCTCGTCTCTGGAGAAGCTATATGTCTTTGTCTAAGCGACTTAATCTCTCAAGGTCTCAGTTTCCACATTCCATTCCATGTACTTTCAACATGCAAAACAGATAAAGGCAGTCTGGTTCAAGAGGAAAAGGGTCTCCTTATCTGTTCTTTTATACCTCCTGCCCTAGCACAGAAGGACCACACAGAACACAGTGTGAAAATCACTTAATAGAATATCGTTCAAGTTCTTTCCAGTTCTGAAATTCTTTGTTTCTATGTAAATATCCCAAACATCTTATCTTCCTCCTAATCCACAAAGAACAAGACTTTTACCCAAACAATGCTGCTCAGGCTCATAAAATTTGAGGGCTGGAAAAGAATTTGGCAGACTATTTGGGCCCTCCGCCTGGTTCTGAATGGACGTGGCCTTACATGATCCCAGAATTATTTTGTTAAATAGTTAGAAAATCCAGACAGGCAATTTTGAAAAAAATCCAACCAAGTACTTTCCCTGAGGTTTCATTTCTTTTTTATTTAGGCAATTTCTACCTACATTTCCTCTTGTTCATCTTCTATAGATACAGAAATAATTACCATTCATACAGAGCATTCACTCATTCACCCAACAGAAAAGTTTTAAGCTCCTACACTGTCCAGAGAAACCTGGTGGGTGTTACAGGTACAAAAGTGAACAGAATCTAGTTGCACCTAGGAACTCATGGTTTAGGGAGGAGTATTTCTCATGCTGGGTTGCAGGAGATCTCAGGGGAAGAGCACAGGAGAGGCCCAATTTAGCCAATGCTGGGGGAAACAGTAGTTAGAGAAGTTTCTTACAGAAGTCAATGCTTGGACTGCATTTTGAAGGATGACAGAAGTTAGTAACTCAGAAAAATGGAAGAAGGGAATTTCAGACAAAAATGAAAAACTTTATAATAGGAAAGAATGACAGAGTCTGGGATACATACGGACATTTTATTAGCTGTACCACAGGTTTCTTCCTGAGCTACAAGTCCAGAATGGCCTCAGAGTTTTCACTGTATCCTTAAGAGAGCAGGATTTTAAACAGGGGGCTGAGGCAATCAAATCTGAGTTTTATAAAGATCTTCCTCTATCAGGAATGTGAGTAAAGTATTAGATTGGGGAAGCTGGAGGTGGAAAGAAAGTTCGATGGCTTTTCTATAATCTAGGTAAGAAATGATGTAGGCTGAACACCGACTGTTCACTGTCTTGAATCATTTTAGTTGCTTTGCTCTGACACATCTCACATTTTCTATGGCTGGGCTTATGTATCATCAATGCATCTGGATATGGACGATAGCTCAGCTGAGAAACATTTGTTTCTTTTCAATTAATGTCATGCAGTCACTTTATTATACTTTGTAGAGTTACTATTTCATTGTTAGTAGTCGGCTGATTGCATGATTCTATTTGGTGTTCGAATCATAAACTTTTAAATCTGCAGGAGACTTTCTAATTCATCTGGCCTGCTTTCACACCACGTTTCTCCAAATTCTAGGTTTCTTTAGGGGAAACCGCAGTTGAGGTCATAGGGATGTAGTTAATGTAGACAGAGTTCCTCACCCTCTCGTTCACTACAACCAGAACCAGTCCTCCCAGCAAAACCTTTGAAATTGGCATGATCCTTATATCCCACTGCAATCAGCACTGGCCTGTCACCCACCTGAACCATTTTTCTTATTTCTGCATGTTCTAATTTAGATTTCGTTTGAAAAACAAGTTATGCTGTTAAGATATCATAACCCTCCCTCCCTCAACTTCACCAATGAGGAATTGAGGCCCAATGAGGGTCTTGCCTGTGTTTGTACTTATCTAATGGCTTAGCGGGGTTCAAATGGCAAAGCTGTTAACACATATTCAGGGAGAGCTGGAACCTCTTCTAGAATCTGAAAGTGTCCCTAACCCTCATGTTGTATCCTGGTCCTGCCAAGTGTCCTCATTCCAAATATTAATGGCAGTACATCTTAGATGTCCTATTACAGAAGAAAACAGCTTCTAAGATTCACTTTTTCCTATGTGAATATGTATATTTGTGTGTATTGTGTGTGTGTTTCTGTTTGTAAAGAGATTGATAAATAGATTTGGATTTATGTATTTTGTGGTGGCTAAGATAGGGTTATTTTAGGGTTTCTTTACACAGGCTAAACTATTGAGTAAGAAAGTCAACCTCTGAATTCAGACTAAGGCATGCTACACGATTCTTTTGTTTTTAAGTGTTGGGAGTTTTAAGTCTCTGGAATCACCTACAAATGCTTAATTGAGCATCACTAATTTTTCAAAGGAATCATAAAGAGTGGTGTTCAAAATTTTATGGGTAAAGAATCACTTGAGGAAGTTATTAGAAGTGCAGAGTTCCACACATTTCCCCCAGATCTTCTGACTGAGTGAATCCAGAACGGGGTCGGTAATCCACTTTCAATAAAGACCCCAGGTGACTCTGATGCACCGGGGCCTGAATACCTTACTTGAGCTACTGTTGTAGCCATAACTAGATTTTAGAAGAAGAGGTTCACCTAATGTTTTTTCTGAACCTATTAACCTGACGTACCTCCGTTAAGTCAAAAGACTGCATTATGCGAGTCGGGCACATGCAATCAAACCCAGTCCCTCCCAAGTCTTACGGGATCAGCCTGGCACAGGGTTCATTCACAGAACTGTTTGTACTTTCCTTGGCCTAGACATCGTTCACCAATCACAAAGTTCATGGATTTGGCATGACAGAAAATTGTTTCTTGTTTCAAACACTTATTCTACCCAGCATCCTCCAAATATCTGCTAGATCGTGAAATCCCTCTATTGCTTCCTGTGTAAAGTTTCAAAGGAATTTCTGATCACGAGCACAATCATGGCTGGATATTAACATAATCAAATTTTATCTCTATATTTGTTTTGAAAACAAAATCCAAGGAAAGCATTTTGACTTTTATACAAAACCATCACATCTTAATTTAAAACTATTTCATATAAGAAGAACAATGCCCTACTTATTTCGTTTCCTGTGATGATGAGTAAAAATAAGCTTAAAGCAGTAAATGGCCTCAGGGACCTTCCATGGCCTACAAAGCTTTTAGCTTGTGGGCTATTTCCAGTGCTATTTCATCATAAAGGACTTATTTCTAGAACACCAAGGCTGATGATCACTTCATATCCAGCCCCAGATGACACCGGAGAAAAGGCATTTACTTGATGACCAGACCACCTCTTGACAAATTTGGACTAAAAGAGAAAGGTCCTAATAGTGACTATCTAAATCAAAATACACTAAAAATTAATGGGAGCAGATTCTTTCTACCCTTTTCCCTTTCCTGCTCTCTTTCTTTCTTTCCTTATTTTTTTCCATCTCTCCTTTCTTCCTTTCTTCTTTACATTCTTCCTTCTCTTCCTTCCTATGTGTGCACAGCTCTTCTAAATTTTCAGTGGAATAATGTCTGACCTCAAATTAGGCCCAGCTGGAGTTAATAATAATAGCTAATACTGAGTGCTTATTATTTGTTGTAAGGCATTGTCTTGAATAACTCTGTGATGAGGGTATTACTATCTCCACTTTATACATGAGGAAACAATGGCACAGAAAAACTATGCTATGATCACACAGCTACTCTGTGAGAACTAAACTCAACACAGTTCTCTTTCTTGTGTTAGTGCTGGGAACAAGCATTATTTCCAACCTAATTTAATGTAATTTAATAATTTAATTCAATTTAATTCTGTTCTATTCTTTCTTTTCTTTTTTTGTTTTAGAAGGAGAGAGACAGCATGAGACTACATTGGTCAACAGCACTTCTGTCCTCACTCCGAAAAAGAATCACATGATGATGATTGAGCTTCACGTGATAATGGGTTTCACATGTTTAGTTTAAACAACATATAATCTATCTTCTTTGTGCCACATTTTTTTTTTTTTTTATTTCAGAGAGATAGTATGTGTGAGCAGTGGGGAGTGGCAAAGGGAAAGAGAGAATATTAATCAGGCTCCACACTCAGCATAGGGCTCAACGGGGGTTCAATCCCACAATTGAGATCATGACCTGAGCTGAAATTAAGAGTGGGGTACTCAGCCAACTGAGCCACCCAGGTGCCCCTCCAAGCCCTATTTTTAAACCATTTTTCCAAACAAGCTCCAAGAAAACCTGGATCATGGACTGTGATCCATCTAAGCTGGCTTCCTTATAGACTAATTACATGCTCTTTAACACTTGATTCAAGATTCTGGTCTCACTCTCACTCACTTTTGACAAAACCAAGGCGATGGCATCATAAACTCTGCCCAAATGCCTTCAGGGTAAAAACCACCTTGAAATCACCCAACCTTTTCCCTAAAACCAGTGAATATCTTCCCCAGATCTTTACCTTCTGCGACACTACTAACACAGTCAAGATGTTTGGTGTTCCTCTTATTGCAGTAACTTCATAAGCTTATTTTGCTTCGTCAACAGGTTTTTTAAGACTATATTTGGGAAGTTGGCAGCTGACATCTGTCTAATATTTATGAGGAATTAGAAGATTGTATTTTGTTATATATACAATAAAAACACTTTCTCCTTTAATTCTCTTCAAACCAAAATATCACTACAGCAGAATAAGAACATTGATATCAAGCTTCAGCAAGTACTTAAAGAATTTTTGATATCTCTTTAAAATAAAAAAAAAAACCCACAAGAATTAAAGTATTTACACTTGCATGATTCTTAAACCAGCAATCTTGGCAAAAGTTCTCCACAAATAAGAGTCCGAGTAATTCCCCCAGCCCACATGAGATATAAGCTGTGGAATTTAATGGAATTTAATTAATTAATTAAAGATACATGCTCATAAGTTAAAAAAACATATATGCTTATGTGTATATTACAAGTATCTTTCATATAAGAAAATATTCTTTTTATTCTGAAATTTTTACTCCAACAGGAGACCAACAAGAATAAGGAATTCAAACACTGAAAACAGCAAATAAAAACTGGGGCGGGGCGGGGCGGGGGGGGGGGGGAAGCAAAACCTGGTTATCTCAGAATGATGATATAGCCAGAAAGTAGTTCTTCTTCCTAATAAAGGAAACGTCATACGGTAAATATTTCAGGTGTGAACACACAACATACAGGAGGCCCCATTTCTTTGGAAATAGCTGTAAATATATTCATCTGCGTAAAACAATCATCTGTGTCTAGTCATGCATGCTCTCTGCTCCCGTGGCTGTCACTGCTGTCGATCTGAAGTTGAAAGGTAATAGCCTCATGATTCAAGGAAACTGCTGAAGTGTGTACTCAGGCTTCAGTTGGAGAGATGGGTTCATTTATCATCATAATAAGCTATTACCATCGAGAGGTCACAACTCATTGAAGAGACAGTCAGTCTAATTGGCTCGATTCCGTTAGCTTTTGACGTGCCTCAAGGAGATAAGCACTCTTTTGCAGGTAATTTTCAATCACCCAACAAACTACTTGTTTAATAATTCATCACATTTCAGATTGGGGTCTTATCACATAGCCCCTTTTTCCATGTGACAAATGCTAGATTTCAACTACTTGAAATCTCAGACCCAGGGAATGGAAGAAGAACTTCCGGAAAAGTTAGGCAAGATAGCACCTGCTTCAACTCAACTACTACTGCAGGAAGTGACGAGAAAACCTCAGGAATAAATGTGTGAACTTTATGCTTCTCCAGTTGACACTGCTGACAACAATAGGATTCCCCGAAACTATCTGGAAAGAGAAGAGAGCTATTCAAATCCTCGTGGTTAATTAAGCATGCCAACCAATTTTTAACTTATAGGATTGGGGCACTTAATACTTATTTAAGTGATCACATTAAAGCAGTAAATTTTACAATAAAGTCTAGAATCTGAAGCAATAGTTTGTAATAGAATAGATTAAAAGAAAGGCTGTTGTAGTTAAAATATCACATTTTACATCTTTGACAATACTCTGTTCACAGAGGGTATGGACAGTCTCTGGAAGCAAGCTCACCTCAATTCAAATGCTAGTTGCGACTGTAAATAGATAAGTAACCTTATAGTTATAAATATATATTCTTGTTCTCCACTATTTTTTGAACAAATGGTGGTATATACATATATACACACACACACATACATACATACTATTCTGCTTCCAGGTTTAGTTACTGAAACGTGTACTTTGGATCATTCCATAGTAGCATACAAGGAACTTCTTTCTTTCTTTATTTAAAGTTTGATAGTGTTTCAGTCCATGTATGTACCCAAACACATTTAATTAGCTCTCAGTGATAGACATTTTTGTGGTCATCACAAACATTTATGAATGAATGACTTTGCATTTCTCATGTTTATACATGCCAGTAGGGTAAATTTTCAGAAGATAAATATAGAAACAAATGTGCATTTGTAACTTTGGTCAAGATTTCTAAATTGGTTTTCTTGGATTGCATAAATGTATATTCCCACTACTAATATATAAGGATCTTTGTCTTTTTAAAGTCTCAGTAATCGGTACTGTCCATTTTGTTCTCTTTCCTAAGATAGATGACAAATGATTTCTCAATGTAGTTATCATATCGATTCAGGTTGAACATTGTTTTATATTTTTCCACCTTCATTGAGAAATAATTGGCATATGTCACTGTATAAGTTTAAGGCATACAGCAAGTATTTCCTTTTCTATAAACTGTTCATATCTATTGCCCATTTTTTTTGTTGGACCATTGGCCTTTCTCATCAATTTCTATAACCTCTTTAGATATTAGATTAGCCTTCCGTTTGCTACAAATTAAAACAATAAGAAGTGTGGGATTTTAAAAAGAATTGATATTTTACTATTTGTATTATTTGATATTTTATTATTTGTATTATTTGCTAGGGCTGCCATAAGAAAGTAAGACAAACTGAGTGTCTTCAACAACAGAAATTCATTATTCAGAGTTCTGGAGATTACTAGTCCTAAATAAAGGTGTTGGCAAGACTGGTTTCTTCTGAGGCTGTGGGAGAAGGATGTGTTTTAGTCCTCCTTCTCTGGTTTGTAGCTGGCTGTCCTCATTGTCCCACTGACATTCTCCCTGTCTCTACATTTTCCTTTTTTATAAGGACACCAGTTGTATTGAATTGGGATCTATCTACATGACCACCTTAATGACATTATAGCTGCAGGGTGTTGACTGTGTTTATTATGCTTATAAAATTTACTTGTCTAACTAGTTACTGATGGGTAGAAATTACAAATTCCTTTATATACTATGCCTTCAGTGAAACAGGAGTGGTAAGATACTTATTAAGTTATTTTCCTGGAAAGACACGAAGCAATGATTGTTGATTGTTGGCTTTATTTTGGTACTTTCAAGATAAAGTGCAAATGCTCGGCAGGTTTCTCAAAAAGCTAGCTAACTGATCTTTTTTTCACATCTGCAAAGCTGCTGCTTAAGTCATGTAATCTACTTGCTTGCTAAAATGAACTCTCTCTGATTGTCCATTTTTATCTTTAATGTTATCTTGTCCCTTACCACCACCAGATGCTCTGTCAGATGGCAATAAATAGGGGTCAAAGTGTTCTGCAACAAACATCTTTAATTGATATAAAGACTATCTCTGATACATATAAATTCCTACAGTGTACAACTATAGAAATTCATGAAGAAACTGACATTTATTGAACAGCTTCTGCGTGCTAAGGGTGTTTTAGAGGGCTTTGCACAATTCTAAGGCTGGAACTCTCATTTTGCAGATAATGGAAGACTCAACTAAATTATGGGATATGTCCAAGATCATAAAACTACTAAGGTAGATATCCAGAATTTTAATCAGATCTGTGAAAGGCATAGGGATGAAAATGCTAAGAATAACTGACCATGACTTCTCCTTACTTAATTAATCCCTTTCAATCGATTCTCACGAAACGAAGAAAGAAAGAAAATAACGTGTGAGTTTGTTAGTCCACAATCAAGATGTCAGCAGGACTGGTCTCTTCTAAGGGCTGTGAAGGAAGAATCTGTTCCAGACTTCTCTCTTGGCTTATAGATGGCCACCTTCTCTCTTTGTCTTTAGGCCACCTTCCCCTTACACATATCCGTCTCCCATCCTTCCCTGCACACTTTCCCTTTCCACTATTAACAAAAAAAAAAAAAAAATAGATGAAAAAACCCCAGTATATAAAGAACACTCTAGCTATGATAGGTTCCAAAATGGTATAACACTGACCTACTAAAGAATCCTGAGAGTCTGTCCCACAAGAGCTAGGGCTAGTGTACCAGAAGCAACAATCCATCACTTCCCTATGGTTCTCCACTGAGCTGCACATAAAACATGATATAAAGTTTTATTTAAGAAGATATAGAAAAAAATGTAGCTTTACATTAAGATTTGATTGAAATTCTCTAATTGATGATTTTGCCTTTCTTTGGTTTTGGGATGAGGGATGGGGGTTGAAGAAGGAAAAACTTTTACGTTCCTCGTATGGCATAGTCTTCCTTTGCATCGTTTCAAAAAAATTGTGTACAAAGAATACTTGAAATTCTATTTTAAGTCTGTGTGTTTTGTTATTCATTCAGTAACCACTGTGGTAAGCCCCAGGGCTAAAGAGATGACTAGCCGGAGGTCCTGTGTTAGGTGCAATCTGTGGAGAAAACATTATTTTATACTGTTTTGGATACTCTTAATTTCTTTTTGTAGGGACAAACGTCCGGCATTATAATCGTTTCACCAGAAAAACTTTCTACATTTTTCCTAGTGTAATTTGTTGGTGAAAAAGTAGCTCAGCCTTTATTTCTCTGAAAAACTCTTGGTTTGCTTTCCTTTTTCATGGATATTTTGGCCTGCTAGAGAATGCTGGACTGCTTTTTTGTATGTTGTTGTTTCTTTCCTCCCCAATACTTCAAAATATTCGTGTATTGTATTCTGGTTTGCATCATATCTGACAAGAATCTTCTATCTTTCTTATCTCTGTTCTTCTGTACATGATGTGCCTTTTCTCCCCCCTCCGGCTGCTTTTATGATTTTCTCTTTGTCTCTCTCATTTTCTTTTTTAAAAAAAATTTTTTTTTCAACGTTTATTTTTATTTTTGGGACAGAGAGAGACAGAGCATGAACGGGGGAGGGGCAGAGAGAGAGGGAGACACAGAATCGGAAACAGGCTCCAGGCTCCGAGCCATCAGCCCAGAGCCCGACGCGGGGCTCGAACTCACGGACTGCGAGATCATGACCTGGCTGAAGTCGGACGCTTAACCGACTGCGCCACCCAGGCGCCCCTCATTTTCTTTTTTTAAATAATTCAATTCAGATATGCCTTGGAATGATCTTCTTGCCGTTTTTGCGACTGTTTTCATTGACTGATTTTCTTCCTGGTTATGGTTCATATGCCCCTGCTTGTTTACATGCCTGGTCATTTTTGATTTGATGCCAGGCATGCTGATTCTATAGTGTTGGGTGTTGGATTTTGTTGTAATTAAGTAGTATTGGACTTTGTTCCGGCATGCAGCTAATTTAGTTGGAGCAAGTTGGTTTCTTTTAAGGTTTGCTTTTAATATTTGTCAGGGTGAATTTAGAGTAGCCTGTAGTGTAGGACTAATTTAACCCCTCTACTAAGATAATACTCGGTGAGTACTTTACCTGATGTCCTCTCCATTATAAAGATGTTTCATTTTAGGTGGTGGGAAAATGAACTATTACCAGCTCTGTGTTGGTTCCAGGAATTGTTTCACTTGCTACTTTTTGGTAACTATCCTAAAGTTAACTGAGATTGATTACTGCTAAGTAAACTCCTTAATTTTTGTCATCAAATTGCTGTTAAACTAAATGCTCTCCTATTTAGTGCATGTTTAGTTGCTCAATTGGAAACAGTGATCTTTGTTCTCATTGTACTTCATTATAAGGTGCTACAAACAGAATGATGCATATGAATATTAAAATGCTCCTCTATGTAATAATTTGCAATGCTAAAATTAGTGCTTTATACATTTAATTTAAAAGGGGCGCCTGGGTGGCGCAGTCAGTTAAGCGTCCGACTTCAGCCAGGTCACGATCTCGCGATCTGTGAGTTCGAGCCCTGCATCGGGCTCTGGGCTGATGGCTCAGAGCCTGGAGCCTGTTTCCAATTCTGTGTCTCCCTCTCTCTCTGCCCCTCCCCCGTTCATGCTCTGTCTCTCTTGGTCCCAAAAATAAATAAACGTTGAAAAAAAAAATATCAAGATACTCTTATGATAAGGTTAGGGAAGACTGGGAGATATGCATGTTTGACCTTGTAGGTAGGATAATGTTGCATAGTAGACTTTACTATAGCTATGGGCAACAAGTGAGTGCTGGCTTTTTTGTTTGTTTTTAATAAATATATTTCTTCATATACCCCTAACAATTCATTTGATTAGTTCTAGGCAGTAAATCTTCCTCGTACTACTCTATTACCAAATCATTCTCTTTTTTTTTTTTTTGTAATTTTTTTAACATTTATTTATTATTGAGAGACAGAGACAGACAGAGAGAGACAGAGCATGAGCACGGGAGGGAGAGAGAGAGAGAGAGAGAGAGAGGGAGACACAGAATCTGAAGCAGGCTCCAGGCTCTGAGCTGTCAGCACAGAGCCTGATGTGGGGCTGGAACTCGCAAACAGTGAGATCACGACCTGAGCTGAAGTTGGACGCTTAACCGACTGAGTGACCCAGGCGCCCCATCAAATCATTCTTAATGAGATCTGATTCATGGAATAAAAATTCAATCACCGTTGATTTGTCCTATTTACTTTTATGGTCATGCCATTCTCCCACATACACAATACCTTCTTTTTTTTTTAATTTGTTTTTTACATTTATTCATTTTTGAGAGACAGAGAGAGACAGAGCACAAGCAGGGGAGGGGCAAAGAGAGAGGGAGACACAGAATGAGAAGCAGGCTCCAGGCTCTGAGCTGTCAGCACAGAGTCCAACGCGGGGCTCAAACTCACAAGCTGTGAGATCATGACCTGAGCCGAAGTCGGACGCCTAACCGACTGAGCCACCCAGGCGCCCCACAATACCTTAATTGAGAGGAGACTGGATCATGTTTATTAGTTTTTAATTTTTTTTAACCATGTTTGAAATCATTTTTCAACCCTGACATAAATCCTAAGTCAAGAGTCATGATTTCACTCATATGTGGAATTTAAGAAACAAAACAAATGATCATCGGGGAAAAAAAAGCCAGGCAAACCAAGAAACGGACTGTCAACTATAGAGAACAAACTGATGGGTCCCAGAGGGGAGGTGGGTGGGGGGATGGGTTAAATAGGTGATGGGGATTAAGGAGTGCACTTGTGATGAGCCCTGGGTGTGGTATAGAACTATTGAATCACTATATTGTACACCTGAAACTAATATTACACTGTATGTTAACTAATTGGAATTTAAATACTTTAAAAAACCCAAATAAATAAGTAAACAAATAAATAATAGCTCCATCCTTTTATTTGGAAAAAAAAAAAAAAACAAACAACAGCCTGCTGTTAAGTATGTAGCATTAATCACCAAGTATTAGTTGAGCTCCTTTTATGTGACAAGAAGGACCCTACCCTGTAAATCTCAAACATCAGTCTCCTTCAAATCCAGAGGTTCAATTTGAGATCTGAGAGATGGAACTGAAAGTCAAGCAAGCACAACAAGGAAGTACCAGAGATTTCTTTTAGAAGCCAGATGCTATTTTGTCAGCAGACTTATAATGTGCATCTTAAGCTTGCCTATAGGTACTGTTGGCAACTAGAGGAAACAATTTAAAAGCTTCTTTCTCTGAGCTAGAGACAGAAAACGACAACGTCATGTTGTAGAAAACAAGCATTGTTCTGTGAAGAACAAATCACATAATATTAATTTAATAATGCTCAGAGACAGAATTGTAAACCTGAATGGTAATGCGGGAAGAGTAGACAGGCCAAGCCAGATTCTCAGGGAACTTTAAAGATGCAGAGAGGATTGCTTTTGGAAGTCGCACTATTTCAGACCACTAGGGGAACCTTAAGTAAATGACTATTTCAGTGTTCCAATAGCACTTAGTTTACTAAAGCAGTAAATTATTCCAACTCTGAAATACCCAAACTGTTTCTGAATAGCTGTAGCCTGTAGCAAACCAGCAGGATTCTGCCCTCTAGATCTTTCCATTCCTGCCTAGTCCCATGTGTAAACCAGTGCCCTACAACCAAGCATTAACATTTGCCAAGCATTTTGAAAATGAAATGCTGCCTCATACAACCCTCTAGGTGGCTGACTTAATCCTCCTTGACTCTCTAAAATGAGGAGTGAGGGGGAAGCAACGCTTGATTGTGCCAATTGTGCTAGATATTCACTCACATGTGAGAAAAAACATTTTCAAGATTGCTTTTGAAGAATTAACTCATAAGGGAGATGGTGAAAATATTTAAATGGAACGGGCAGTATAAAAATGTGCTAAGATTTTCCAGGCCTCATGACTACCCACCCCCCCACATACACAGACACGTATTCGGTTATGTGTGCCTCATGACTCCAAAGAGGGTCTGCAGTCAATAAAAATGTGTCTTAGGATAAAAAATACTCCTTTGCTAGACTGGCTAGCGTTCTTGAGTTTTGTCACAATCAGGTGGGCCTCTCAGTCAGCAAAGTGTATCCCATGTGAGAGCAGTTTTATTATTTGGAGTCAGGTTCCTGAAGAAAAAAAAAAGGAAGAATGGCATGTGGCATCTTCGTTATAACAGAATAAGCATAGCACATCTGCCTTCTGTTAGAAGTAGCCTTCTAACCAAGCGCTTTGGAATATGTTTGAAAATTGGTTACACAAATATTTAGCAAAGCTAATAGCATCTCATAAATATTTTTTTTTTTGACTTTGGAATTAACACTGAAAAAGCGAGGGGCGCCTGGGTGGCGCAGTCGGTTAAGCGTCCGACTTCAGCCAGGTCACGATCTCGCGGTCCGTGGGTTCGAGCCCTGCGTCGGGCTCTGGGCTGATGGCTCAGAGCCTGGAGCCTGTTTCCGATTCTGTGTCTCCCTCTCTCTCTGCCCCTCCCCCGTTCATGCTCTGTCTCTCTGTGTCCCCAAAATAAATAAACGTTGAAAAAAAAATTTTTAGAAAAAATAAAAAATAAAAAAGCGGAGGTGGGATGATATACCCACAGCCTCCTGGTCATGGGTGTAAATGAAATTCAGTATCTAAGCAGATGCACTGGTTTCCTGATAGACTATTTCTGTCAGATTCTGGCAATGGCTCTGATCTGAACAGCAATTACTGGTAAAGAATTTAGCCTCAACCATTTAGAGAAGTGGCTTTATTGAATTTATAAACAAGGCCCTACAATTTTCCATTTCCTTAGCAAGATATTAAATCAACCAAGCTAAGCATGTCACCATGACTATAATTTACGTGACGTGACGTGGCAGTTAAGATGTACGGTGGTAATTTGTGACAGCTTGCAGTATTATTGTAGTATCAAAGATTTATATGGTTCAGTTATTAAGGCAAATTGTTTCACTCATACGGAGATATCTGACAGTAAACCACCAAGGGCTTCCACATTACATTAAAAAATGTCTTCCGTATTCAAACAATTTGCACACCCTGTTACCATTATTTTGTTCACTGAGTGGAAATTGAAGCAGAGGCAAGCACAGTGGTTTCCCCCCCCCCCCCGGCTGGGTGGTTATTTTATTTTTTTTTTAATATGAGATTTATTGTCAAATTGGTTTCCATACAACACCCAGTGCTCATCCCAACAGGTGCCCTCCTCCATTCCCATCACCCACTTTCCCCTCCCTCCCACCCCCCATCAACCCTCAGTTTATTCTGTCTTTAAGAGTCTCTTATGGTTAGTGAAATAAGTCATTCAGAGAAAGACAGATACCATATGTTTTCACTCTTATGTGGATCCTGAGAAACTTGACAGAAGACCATGGGGGAGGGGAAGGAGGGAAAAGTTAGAGAGGGAGGGAAGCACAGTGTTTTGAAGTGAAAATGATCTGTGGAGGAATATGAAGGACTTCGTTGTGGGTGGTTATAAGGAACAGTTCAGCCAGGATAAAGGAAGTTATCTTTGGGCACCAACATCTAGGAACAGGATGTCCAAATTCTTTGCTCTGGTGTTATTTAATATCCCATTAGCTTCCATGCTTATGTCAGTTTGATTTTCAGCCAACAGAAAGAAAACGCATATGACCCAAGAAAAAATATGGAAAATGTGGTTAAGAATATTCTATGATAAGCTATTCTTAAATAAGTTTCACTATTGTAAGAAAAATAAGACCTTTGAAACTCATCCAATTTTGACCCAAGGCTCTTCTCTGAACTCCTCAGAGCAGAAAAAATTTGGACGTTTATCTATGTTTTATTTATTTATTTATTTATTTATTTATTTATTTATTTATTTATTGGCAATGTTAAGCTGTGGGTATTCAAGACTTACGTGCTATTTTATTCTTGTTGGGAATACACGAGGTTTCAAAATAGAACAAGATGGAATGACTTTTTGTTGTAAAAGACCTTGCAAATATAAGTTTAACTGGATTTTTTTTAATATAGCTGTAGAATTTTATGCAATATACACTATTTTAAAGTACATATTCATTGAAAAATGGGTTTTATTCATTAACACGTTTTTCATAATAGCATTTAGAAGTCTGCTCAAAATAAGAAACTGGCCACTATTTGGGGCATCTGGATGACTTAGTGGGTTAAGCATCTGACTTCGGAGCAGGTCATCATCTCGCAGTTTATGTTCCAGCTCTACATCAGGCTCTGTGCTGACAGCTCAGAGCCTGGAGCCTGCTTCAGATTCTGTATCTCCCTCTCTCTCTGCCCCTCCTCTGCTTGCACTCTGACTTTCTCTCTCAAAAATAAATAAGCACTTAAAAAAAAAAAAAAGAGTGGCACCTGGGTGGCTTAGCTGGTTAAGTGTCCGACTTTGGCTCAGGTCATGATCTGGCATTGAGTTCAAGCCCCGCATTGGGCTCTGTGCTGACAGCTCAGAGCCTGGAGCCTGCTTTGGATTCTGTGTCTCCCTCTCTCTTTGCCCCTTCCCCGCTCACACTGTCTCTGTCTCCCTCTCTCAAAAATAAACATTAAAAACCTTAAAAAAAAAAAAGAAAGAAATTGGCCACTAGTTAATTTTTTTTTAATTAGCTAAAACCACCAACCAGTTTGCGTTCAATAACATGTGAACTACTAAGTTTTCCTTCCTCAATAAGTCATATGCCATGCAAGAGAACCACTAACAGTAAATATATTTTGTTTGTTTAATCAAAGAAAATTTCTTCCAAAGTAACACAATAATCCTATAGGTGAAAACATACAGGCTTACACAGCATCGATTTGCTAAGGGATTTTTCTGTGACTGCTGCAGTTTCTGATATGATTAGTGATGTAACCATTAGCCCATAAGGTATTAACTTTCACAGAATTACTGTACCAAATTGGTTTCCAACAAATTATTAGGCAAAATAAAATAAAATGGTAAAAGCCAACGCACCTATCTAGATAGAGTTAATCTACAACAGAACAACAACAACAACAACAAAAAACACCTGCATTTCCAAGACTGCTACATTTGTTTATCTGTGTATGTTTTTATATGCGTGTGGCGGGCTTTAAAACAAACGGGCTTTCAACCTGGCACTTCTTTTAGGATAGTTTTCTCTCTGAGCTCCAGGAAATATGTTGTTTACATAGACTTCATGGCAAGCATTAAGTTAGTTATGTAATACATTTCTTTTCCAATTAACATTCATGCAAGATAGAAGAATTAGCTCTCTTGAATATCAGTTTTGAAATAAAATAGACACAGATGACGAAAACTCCAGTAAGCATCCCACCATAGGCAACTCTAGAAAAACAGCTATTTCAAGTAAATGCAACACAGTTTCTTTCAATATTTATAATTGGTTTTGCAAAATCATCTGAAAGGCTTTGCAAAAATATCCTAGAGTCTTCATTAGTTTAGTCATTCATTCAAAAAGTTCGCATAAAAATGAGTTGGAAACTGCCAAAAAACCAAGTGAGTACAGAACACCAACTATGTAAAGTTGTGACCTACAGATGCCATAGCCCGTTAACTCTTGGTATACATACTTCTCCCATGGATCCTGGGAGAAATACCCAACTAAAACTGATCTAGTTGCTTCTGGCAACACAACACACCATCAATTTGTTTTGACTTTTCTTAAAAAAAATACTTAATGAAACTTGTTATTCATCAGCTAAAGCAAAGTGGCAGGAAGCCAGCACTGTCTGGACTTACTTTGTTTCCCAGATACAGAGCTGGTGCACTCCAGTAGTACCTCTGTGGCAGGGAACGCTGGGCTTCCACACTGCTGATGCTGATCTGCTGAGCTGGCTCTGAGTCATCCTGCCGGGGAGCCACTCGAATGTGGCCAGAGAGGTCAGTTAGGTACCAGCCGCTCATGTCTTGTATCTTCAAGAAAACACAAAATCATCGTTATTCAGGAAAAACAAAAGTAAAAGTCATATCCTTTTCTTTCTCTTCCATATTCCGTATAGTGTCAATTTTTTGGAAATAAAAAAACCCCTAAAACTATAAAAGTTTAGAAAAATATAAGAGTTGTGGAAAATATGAAATTTATCATATGTACTCATTATAGATTCTCATTATTTTCTTGATAGTTCTAGGAGTTTGAAGAGTAATACGGAATAATCTAGTTTTATTGATCCAATGCTTTAAAACATTTTTTTAAATGTTTTACTTAACATTTGAGAGAGAGAGAGCACGAGCAGGGGAGGGGCAGAGAGGCAAAGACAGAATCTGAAGCAGGCTCCAGGGTCTGAGCTGTCAGCACAGAGCCTGACGCGGGGCTTAAGAGATCATGACTTGAGCTGAGGTCAGATGCTCAACCAACTGAGCCACTAAGGTGCCCCGATCCAATGCTTTTAAGAAGTTATGATTCCAAATACTTCTTTCTTAAAAAATAGAAATTCATTCAAAGTTACACAATGACTATAATGTTATACAAATTATCAGACAATTGGATTCTCAATTTCATATTTTCCATTTCACTAATAATTTCCTGTTGCTTATGGAAAATAATATTTCAAAAGGTATTACATATATTTGTAAAGCAGAGGAAGAAAAGAAATACAACATGCAAGTGCATGAAAGGTAGCTTTTCATTTAGTATTTCCAACCTTCCCCTTAATTAAATTTCGATTTTGAGGCTTGAGAACATTTGAATCCACCAGCCTGTTGCTATGGCCACAGCTCAAAATACTATACCTAGTCCTTCCCATGGGGTCAGAGTACTACAGAAACTGATAGCCTAAATCCTTGTCCCAGAAAAGGAAGGAGCCTTAAAGGAAAAATCGGAAACACACGCGGTGATTTGTTTTTCCATCTTTAGACTCTGGCCAGGAGTGGGTATACAGCTACAATTCTAATTTAGACTGTCCTACCTAGCTGGCACAAAACACAAGATACTGAGCTTTGTGGCTGCCAGGGGCCTACTTAGATGTGTGTGAGTGGCTTGGTGTTGTGGGTGATGGGGAGCAGAATAGTGATGATGATAATATGTGCATGAAGTATTTTTAATTTTTTTTTCATGTAGAGGTCATTTGATTCTCCCAAAGCCATGCAGTTGCTGGAACTGCCATGGTCCAAAGAGAAAGACCAAATAAAAACGTACTGGCTAGTTAGATCTTCAGATAGAGGCTACTTACTTCCTTCTCTCCCCCTTTCCAACAGCATCCTTCAGGCATTCTAGGACAGACCAGTGAGATTCAGAGGAAGTTCTTACCAGAAAGCTGACTGAAATAGAAATGTCAGTGGACCTAGATGCTGAACACCAAGGCTGAGTGCTACTTCTGCTCTTCCGCTAATCACGAAACTTTGATACGTTAACGGAGCAGTCTAGAGGGTGGAGTGAAACTCTACAGAGGAGGAAGTGGGCTAGAGATGTCTATTTGCTGTTGGTTCTGTGCAATCTGCTCTGGAGGCAATATATTTGATGATGTATGGATTCAAATTCAGAAATGAGAGTACAGTCCGAAACTATTCAAAATATTACAGCGGAAGGAGTGGTTGAAAGGTAGTTCCTTGAAATAACGATCTTTGTAGAACACAACTCTGGTCAAATCACTCCCCTGATAAAAATCCTCCAGTGGCTCTCCAAGTATAAGAATCTAACTTTGCATTCTCAACCCCAGGTGGTAGACTTTCTCAATCTCCTCTAGGCTTCTCTCTCTGTAGCTTGTTTCCTGTCACTCTGCAGTCTTAAGAGCTGCCACACAGGCTATTCGAAATTCCCTGAGGGTCCCATTTTCCTCTCATACCTCCTCTATAGAGACACAAACCACTGTGAAGAGTTGCAAAAGCAATGGGGAGCAATTTTTCTTAATTTGTATATCAAAAATGTTGGTGAATGGAATACATAATTCTTCATATCACAATCTGATTCCTTCTTTCTATTGAATCATCTGCCCCTGGGGCTATATAACAAGGTTAATTCCACTACTGCCTCACACAGTAATCATGGACACTGCAAAGGCTAATGTTTGTTATTTCTAAGAGATTCCAGGCCACACACTGCTACAAATAAAACCTTAAAGTCTTTGATCAAAGGTATGCAAATAGCATTTGAAAGAATATTCCATCACTGTTTCGTGATAACTGTAAGAGGAACTTACTACCAGAAAAAATTGTTTAATTTCTTACAGAAAGAACAATAGCAAGGAGGGCTGTGGAACTGTGTACAGAATGAAAAGGCTATTGCTTACATGGCCATAGGTCCAGTAGGAGCTCTGACATCTGTTTGAAACCCCTGAACAGAAACACTCGTCACAACCTTTATGATTATCCTCTTGCAAGTTGAAGAAGCCGGATTTACAGCGACTGCAGTCCCCACCTTCAACATTCTCCTATAAATAGAAACACAGGTGCCCTTCAAGATTAAGGACTGTCTTTTTAGTTCCGTTTAGGGAAGATACACTGTGTATTTTTCATTTTACCTCTCAACCGAATTTAAAGTATAATGATGTTTTAAAAAAATCTACTCAAAAGCTCCTTATTAAGCTATATCTTTCCGAACCACACTGATGGGAAGGGATATTGGATACTAATCTGTTGTAGTAAAAGCTCCAATTTTGTTCTTCACGTATGTCAAGAGTGTGGAGTAAATACCACTATAAATACAAACAGCAAGCCATACTGACTAAAATGGAGTCAGTCTGGTTCACCATTCTCTGTTGTTGAACTACTTCTGCTTAGAACACATGATATATGATAAAATTAGAGAATTAAACTAATGGATGTATGACAGACTGTTGATATTATACAGATGGCAAAACCCTTTCTACGTTACATAGTAAAAATTCATATATTTGAGGCAAGCATAAGAACCTGGCAAGGAGAGAAACTGGGGTGAATGGCCATAGGTTCCCTTGATGGGACTAAGCAGAAAAAGAGGAAAGTTTTGCCTGGTTAATTTTCACAGTGTTTCCCTTAATGCATTGGAGTAGCCAGTTAATCATATAGTAATATTGTGGGAAAAAATGAATCTCGTTCAGTGACTGCTCAGATTGGTATCATTAATTCTAGTCCCAATATCCTGAAAAATTTTTTGTGGATAGATGGGCCTCTCTACTGTGGACTCGGGCCAGAGAAAGCTGATTATCTGATGAATGGGGAAAGCTGTAATTTCTCAATGAAAAGAATAGTTAATCTTGACTAATAACTTCTAAATAAAGGCTCCTTGCTTTCTAAGAAACATATTCTCAGTATCCTTTACACCTGCATTGGCTCCATATCTTTCCTCTTCTTGAATTCCCTCATTACCATAATTCTGAAGCTTCTTCTCCTTAGAGGTCTTCTCTCTCAACTGTGTTCCCATAGCCCTTTATACATTGCTCTATGATAACCACCAAAAAAGCATAGCTATATCTTCCAGGATTGTTCACTTCAGTTGTATACCATAATCTATTCAGAAGTAGAAACCTTATCCTACTTATTTTTACAGTATCAGAAAATGGTACAACACGGAGCACTAACTAAATAAAATTTTATTAAACTTAAATGAATCTCTTGGTGGTTGTGTTTTTCATTCACACAAGATGCTATGCATATAGTAGATGTTTAATAAAATTATTTTTGAATAAACCCAAATTTGGCAGAAGATAGGGTTGATAAAATCTGAAAACATAGGAGAAAAAATAGAAGAGAGGTCAAGAAAGAGTGTGAAAAAAGTGAACTTTGTAAGAATAAACAAATAAAGTAGTTCTCCTTGTATCCAAGAGAACAATGCATTTGAAAGTCACTTTTTGACTGTTAATTTTTATGACCCACTTGGGACCATAATCACTTCTATATTCCTGGGAACCTAAACAAAGGGGTGTCTCATGGCCTGTGTTCACATGTCAAATTTCAACGTCTTGATATATACACAAATTGAAATCATTGCTACTGACATTCTTTCCAGTTTTTACTACTAAGGTAGATTTCAGATATTTTGAGATAATAAATGTCAGCAAAACTAATCAAACTAATTTCAGACCTGTAGTGACAAATAAGTCCCCAAAGCCCTGAAGCTGGGAGACTCTTCAGAAGAGTACACAGGCAGGAAAGATGAAATATCACTATAATTATAATTTAGCTTATCCCATTGAGGACACAGTGCAGCTGTTCTGTGCACTGTGTTCTCGTGCACTTGGTCTAATCTACTTTTCATTTACTCTAATTTGAAAGCTTGTACAACTACTTCTCTGAGATTCAGACTGAGTTCGACAATTTGAAATTTTCAGACATTAGTTACATATTCCTGATTTCTATTTAACCTGGTAAAATAACCTTGAAAAATATGATTAAATAGTTTCAATATTAATTTATGAATAACCAGAAGCAACATATTAGAGTAGGGATTCTAGAGACTATAAAGATGGATAGGTCAAGGTATCTGTCTTTATTTATTTTAATATGCAATTTATTGCCAAATTGGTTTCCATATAACACCCAGTGTCCCTTCCAACAGGTGCCCTCCTCAATGCCCATCACCCACCCTCCCCTCCCTCCCACCCCCCATCAACCCTCAGTTTATTCTCAGTTTTTAAGAGTCTCTTATGGTTTGGCTCCTGCCCTCTCTGTTTTTTTTTCCCCCCAATGTATGTGTCTTTAAAGGCCAACATCTAGAGCTGAGTAAAATGATACATTTATAATCCACCAGAAAGCAAGGCAGAATAGGATCATGCAACTCATTAATCAATTAAATTATGGGAACACAGAAGGAGGGATTAATTGTGCCATGAAGGCTTGAGGACGCTTTGTGGCAGGAGTGAAATTTGACCTGAATTTTGAAGCATGGTTTAAAAATTCAACCTATTGGAGGAGATAAAATGAGATACCCATGTTAGCAATGATATTGGAAACAATAAATAATTCAAAGAGTAGAAGGTTCATTCATCATTTATGCTTTCAGGACAAACATACTGGGGGTGCCTGGGTGGTTCCGTCGGTTAAGCCTCTGGCTGTGGCTCAGGTCATGATTTCACAATTCTTGAGATCAAGCCCCACATCAGGTTCTGTTTGTGCTCACAGCTCAGAGCCTAGAGCCTACTTCAGATTCTGTGTCTCTGTCTCTCTACCCTTCCCCCACTTGCACTCTCTCTCTCTCTCAAAAATAAACATAAAAAAATACTGAACATTTCTGGATGCAAAGCACTGGTTGGGGACTTGGCTTCCAGTGTCCCTGCCTGCATATAATGAACTTTTAAGGCTACTCCTGAAGAGATAGGGATCTTTTCCCTTAGGAATTAAGTTATTCAGCAGGAGGTAAATTACCAGAACTATACCTGAGGCACTTAAGTTGGCAAGAACCAGCAAAATGGCTATGAAATGGGAAACACTGGTACAAAGAACTCTCTCATGGTGCAGTAAAGGGTTAATTCAATACATTTGGAGTGCTCAAACCCTGAAGATTGTAATATTCTGTGTGATAAAAATAGCTTTGTATACCCGGGACCAGGGGTCACACCAGATAATTTATGCTAACAATTGATTCATGGTGAATGTCTTCTGTTGTTTGCCTGGAACCCTGCACCACATTTATTAGCTCACAATTCAATTTATGGTGAATGCCTAGTTTTGTCCACCAGACGCCATGAGCTACACTGTATCTCTAGGAGTACTGGAGACTGGTCAGTCATATGAGTGCTCCATTATCTGTGTAATTGACCTCCCAATAAAAACCCTGAACAGGAAGACTTGGGTGAGTTTCCTTGGTTGGGAATACTTCCTAAGTGTTGTCGTACATTGTTGCTGGGAGAAATACTCTCTGTATGATGCAACTGGGAAGGATAACTGGAAATTTGCACTTGGTGACTTCTAGACTCTTCTCTATGCTCCTTTGTCCTTGCTGATTTTAATCAATATTCTTTTATTGTAAAAAACCATTACCATGAGTGTAACAACTTTTCAGAATCCTGTGAGTCCTTCTAGTGAATCATTGAAAATGAGTGTGGTCTTGGGAAGCCCCAACACACTGTGGTAAAAATAATAGGGTGATTATACCTGTAAAAACACGTTACCCAAAGTAATAGTTTCTCTTGTTTATTGTGACAAATCTTCAAGCCAAAATATTTTAGACCTTTTTACAGGTCCTCAAGCTAATCCTATTCTATACCCTCATGCTCACTTCAACCCTCTTCACAAGTAATGATCCATTTCTATAAGATTTGAATAGACCTTATTTACGATTGCACAGCATGTCAGCTTATTGCCACAACTTTAAGTTTCTAGACTCCTACTTGTTTAGTCTTGAGTCTACACCATATTTTTTTCTTTAGTGAGTGATAGCTCCTATTCAGATGGAGCTTGATTCATTCGATTGAAAAGTGCTTGGTTCTGATTGTTCTCAGGTTCTTCAACAGATAAATACTAAGCCAAAAGTAAATAGTAAATATGGTGGATATAGTACCTACTTATATATGTGTCCTCATGGTCTAATTAAAAGGGCGTTTTGAGGCTGGAAGGAAGACAAAGTATTGGTGACAAAATATTTTTGATCATCAGAACTCTGCTTTCAGGTCATGTCTCAACTTGTATAGAATTAATTAGTTATATTAGGTTCTACTTCCTTTTTCCTTTTCCAATCTCCCTTGAGAGAGTATATCTAAGTAATGTCTTATTTAAGGATTGTGTTTCCAAAGTTTTCTTTAAAACAACATAAGCTTCAAAACAGTGAATACTAGAAGAAATCACAATTTGATATTTAATATATTTTAAAGGGGCACAATTCCAACACAAAGGTATAGTGTTACAGGACTTATATTGAACCTTCATAGAGACAAGTTCCCCACCTTCTGGTAGCGTGCTAACATATACAGTCTTGACCGCTTGGGTCTCAATTCTTTTTATGGGTTCCCAGGTACATAATTGCTTTTTAAAAACTTCTTTGTTATTCATCAACAATGCCATCCATGAAGCAGCCCTGATTGTAGTCTTGATTCATTTTTGGAAGGTTGTTTTGATATGAATGGTCCAGGACTTAAATTTTTGATTCTCAGATTGAGAATGAGTCATTTGCTTTATGGGTAAATTCCTTGAGCAATTTAATTCACTATGGTGTCAATATTGCATTATTAAAACCTCTATCCATTATTTCTCACTATTCCTTTATTTGCTATTATTACTCACTCATTATCAAATCATAGGTGAGCTACTACATATAAAGCATTATATGAGAAGCCAGAGGAAATAGAAAAATGCCTTCAGGAGAATTATAGCAAAGGAAGTAAGAGTAAGGGGAAACACGTTGACTACAAGGTAGAAGGAAGTCCCTTCCCTAAAAGGGTTACTGAGTATTTGCCCTGAGTCAGACACTGGATTCATCACTACAGTCCTCTATACCTCTGAAGTAAAAATAAGACAGGTGTGAAAGAAATTGATCTTCAATATCTAATGATGGTGAGTTTGCAACTTCCAGCCTAAATGCTCTTTTAGTCATTATGAGATTTCTCTCCCCTTTAGCTATTATTCTATCACTCCTTTGTACTAATCAACTTCGAAAAGAGTTAACATATAATTTCATAAAATTTTTAAAGGTTGTTCTGTTCAAACAAAAGGGAGTCTAATCTATCCTTTCTCAGCATTCATTCAAACGGACAGCTCTTGTCAATCCAGTAAAGGTATAATATATTATTTATTTAGAGTCAAATTTATTGATCATTTTTACATCTAAACCTATGACACAGGTAATTTCCAGAATGCTCCAGACTTCCATCCTAGAGATTAATGTTCCCTTATATCACCATATTGTCTTAAAACCAAATATTCTACTTTCTTGGTTTCTAAACCATTATTCTAATTGGTTATATTAAAATAACTAAATAACAACTAATAATAGTCAATTATTTTTCCGTGATAAATAATTAATCCATATAATAGTTTTATCCTCTTATATATGGTGATAATAAAAAAAAAAGTGCAATTTCACTTTAGACCAGTGGTTCTCAACCTAGATTTTATTATCAAGCCCCTAAGGAGCATCTTTCATTTTTTTTTTTTTTTTCATAATCATCCCTACCATGAAATCTTAAGTCCACAGATACACTCTATGTACAAATACACTGTATGAATATGTTTGCTGTATACATAAAATGAAAATGGCACTTCAATCCCTTAGAACCAATTTTCATCGCTTTAGGGAGAAAAGTGTGCTTTAGACACATATTTCTACAGAATATATTTAGCCGAGTATATAATTAGATATGTTGTGGCCATCCTACAAAATATTCATAGTAACTGCCCTTTTTCCTTTGGTACTCTTTTCCTCTGAAAACATAGTTGAATTAGTAAAACCTTATAAGGTTCTTTTTTCTTAAAGTCAGATACTGTTGGGTTGACACCAATTTTCTTTTTGCTAGAGTTTCCTCAACACAGCCTCTCTCTAGAGAAATGGAGTCACAATCGCTTCCCTGCCTCCATTCTCATGAAGCCGCCTTCTTATAAATTAGGTACAACTTCAGCAGTACATGTTTAACTGTGATTGTTAGTCAACTGGGAATTCTATTGACAAAGTTACCAAGAGGATCTCCAGTGACTATTTAAGTTATGTTTTGTGATAATTGCTTCAGGAATGTTGCAGTCATGCTTGTTTTGGGGGGTGTTTGTAGTCAATTACAGATTTTCCTCTGTTTTGCCCTTCATTCTAATGCATCCTAGTATTTAAAGAAGTTAACAAAAGAAGGATAATTAGCTAATCAGCACTATTTGTTGAGTGCTTACTCTTTAAGTACATTGTTCTGTGGCTAAATAATAATAAATAGTGGGTAGGTTAGGGAGACAGAGAAAAGAAAAGAAAATCATTCTCACTTTTCACAAGTTCAGCTTTTAATATTACAAAATTGATTAACATAATTTCTTTAACTGTGGCTGTTGTAAGAGACAAATTCCTGTATGAACTTTTTATGCTAAAAAATTTACATCTGTAGTTTAGATTCAGGATCAAATATATAAATTGAAAGCTTTTTGTAGAAATGCCCAGGGTTCGAGCCTAACAAGTTAATGAGGTGATCATTTCTGTATAGAAATGGAAAAAAGCAATATACAAAACCATTAAAAATCTTAGCACACACCACGAAAATCCAATTAGGGGAAAAGAATGAAAACTTACCTCTACTTGTAAAAAGAAATACAAATAAACAGAAAAAGTAATGAGTAGGTATTTATGATGATCCCTTATACTTGCACAAGGCTTCACTGCTATAATTTCATCAGCTGAGAGCTAGGTAAGAAGGATTTAATATCATCATTTTCTAGATTAAGAAATATGAATCAGCCAATTTAAGTGATTTTCAAATCTTCACAATTGTTTAGTTTCCTTTCTACCTTCTTTTTTATGTATGAGTCACTGTCAGCTTATT
This sequence comes from Herpailurus yagouaroundi, assembly GCF_014898765.1. Lineage (NCBI taxonomy): Eukaryota > Metazoa > Chordata > Mammalia > Carnivora > Felidae > Herpailurus > Herpailurus yagouaroundi. Next base: position 36,019,641 of record NW_024412429.1, read on the forward strand.
GATTGATGAAGAAAATATATAACAGATGTGAGATATTAAATAGATTGCAAGTTGTGAAGATATCATAAAGGAAAGACAAAGATGTTACAAGTGATTACGGCAGAAGCATGATATCTATGGGAGATCTAGCGTCCCAGCTTTGCTAAGAAAGGCAAGCGAGCCTTGAAAATTGCCTAGTTAAGCCAAGGGATGGGCCAGGTGTGAGGTTTTCCCACCCATCTAAATAGACTCTGAAATTCCAGAGTTAGGAAGAGCTTGGTGCCTCACAGAATGTAAGCAAGGCTGGGAGACAGTGACTGAAGCTCAAGAAAATTCTGGGAAGAGAGCCCAAGGTCAGATCACAAAAGCTTTTGGGCCAGTAAGGACTTAACTGAAAATGCAATAAAAACCCAAAGCAAAGCACAATGAAATACACACTTTGATATCTAATCTTTTACTTCACTACTTATCTTTCTATTATAAGACTTTGATAAAAATAAAAGGACATGTTCCAACCTAGATCAAGGTCAGTTTATATTATGTATCAGAGTCTGAAATCCAACTGACTTTGATAACATGACACCAAACTTCAAAAGAGCCAATTTCTAGCCTGTGGTACTTAAATACAAAAGTCGAAGAGCATTTACATTCAACTGACTTATATATCTGAGAATGCTTGCCTCTTTTAATGCACAAGAAGATAGAGAAATTTCAAAAATTTTAATAATGCATAAAAATTAGTAACTATTTTCATGTCTTGAGCTAGCATTGTTTTCATATTTTGAAATATAATGAGGATGTTATTCATTAATATCATTCCCTAAGCAAGAATATAACAGAAAATCTATGTGTAAAATTGATAGTAGTTGATATATATTAAAATTTTCATTTACCTCTTTTCTAATTAGATTTTATTTTCTTTTGCTTAAAGAAATTTTAAATTAGGAATTATTTTAAAGCACCAGAAAAGTATGTACAACAACTAGAGGTTAAAAATATTAACATTTTTTTCGTGTATGCTTCAGATATATTTTTAAAGAAATACTTAGGCACATCTGAATCTCACTTCATTTCTGTCCTGTTCCCTTTCCATTTTCTCTAGAGTTAACTACTCTTCTGAAATTTATATTTGTGTGTTTTCACTCAACATACAATTGTTTTATGTCTTACAACTTTACACAAATGATAACATGATGATATTAGTTTTCTTCACTTTACCCGAAGTTTCCAAAATTAATCAATGTTTAGACATGTGAACCTATTTCACTCACTTGAACTGTTTCTTGTGTCAGATTTTATGAATATGTTACACTTCATTTTTCTTACTAATTTGTGGATATTTAGATTTTTTTCTAATTTTATTTGTATTTATTAAATTTATTATTTATTAAATTCATTTTTTACTGATTTAAAATTTTTTAAAAAATCAAATGTTTATTTATTTTTGAGAGAGTGTGAGACAGAGTGTGAGCAGGGGAGGGGCAGAAAGAGAGGGAGACACAGAATCCGAAGCAGGCTACAGGCTCTGAGCTGTCAGTACAGAGCCCAATGCAGGGCTTGAACTCACGAACTGTGAGATCATGACCTGAGCCAAAGTTGGATGCTTAACTGACCGAGTCACCCAGGCACCCCATAATTTTTATTATAACAAGGAGGTATATGTTGAACATCTTTCATTTGCTTCTTTCTACAAATTGTACACGTTTCTTTAGTATGAATGTCTACAGTGGAGTTGGTGACTGACAGGACTTCATTATCTTAACAATACTAGATGCCCTATTGTCTTCCTAAGGTTGTAGTACTAATTTCCCCAAATGACAGCAGTAGTAAACATTTCCATTTCTACAGATTTTCACCAGGATTGGATAGTATTAGCTACCTCCCCATTTAAAATTTTATCTTAAAAAAAATCAAATAAAGATTTAATCTTATGTTCTTTGATAATCTCCTTAAAAAGTATTTCCATTTTAAATATGTATTTCTAGGTATCATATAGGTTTTGCTGCTTTTCTAAATATTTTCATTACATTTTATATTTAGTTATCACTGATATATAGAAATGCTATTGTGTTTTATAGGTTGATTCTTGCATTCTGCAAGCCAGTAGAACTCTCTTCTGGGTTGAATATTCTTCTTTCTAAAGTATATGCATCATTGAGCAGTTTTTTTCAATGAAGTTGGGCTGTGAATGGTAAACACAAGCAATAATCTGATATTTGTCTCTAGCACATAGGATAGATACATATTTGTCTCTGGTACATATGATATGTATGATAAAAATATAGGATATCTAATAAATTTTACACTTTTTCGCTCAATCTTGACCAGTGGGCAGGCTTTCTACTAGGAGCGAATTTCTTTTTTATATTCTTCAAACAGAAAATGTATAATTTTCTTTAACTCTTGACAATTCTTCTCTCCATAATGTCTTGGATATTCTTTCTCCCCTATTTCATCTAATAATCTCTTCTGTGGTGATTGCTGCTAAACTTAGGTTGAATTTTATCCTTCCATTAGCCATGCTGCTTAGGATCTCATATTTTTATTTCTTTACCTCTCTATGTCAATTTATAGGTAATTTCCTCAGGTCTGGATTTCTAATTCTTTATTAAGCAGTTTCTAAACCTTTGCTCAGCCCATTCGCTGAATTTTAAATTTCAACTATATGAAACTGTTCTATTTCTAGAAGTAAATATTGACTTCTTTTCTAAAGCTGCTTATTCTTTTATGTTAATATAGTGGCCTATTTTGTATTGTTTTTTTCCTATTCTTTTTTATTGTTTTATGTTTGAATCATATTTTTATGATTATGTATTTTCCACATATTTTTATGATTTTTATCAGATAAAAATCATGATAAAAATCATAAAAACATGCTCATATATTCTTTTTTTTTTAATTTTTTTTTTCAACGTTTATTTATTTTTGGGACAGAGAGAGACAGAGCATGAACGGGGGAGGGGCAGAGAGAGAGGGAGACACAGAATCGGAAACAGGCTCCAGGCTCTGAGCCATCAGCCCAGAGCCTGACGCGGGGCTCGAACTCATGGACCGCGAGATCGTGACCTGGCTGAAGTCGGACGCTTAACAGACCGCGCCACCCAGGCGCCCCCATGCTCATATATTCTTATGTTTATACATTCTTTCAGATTATCTGATTCTTTCTAGTTCTTAGTGTACAAACATTCCGACTTTTGTGGCTTCTGATTTCATTTGGTAGTTATTTTCCTTTTGCGCAGTACACGCTTTTATGGTGAGCTCAGTATCAGGTGAGGCTATACTCTCTTTCCTATGGGGATACCACTCACCTGCCTTTTGAAAATTTTTAGAATAAAGGGAGAATAAAACTGACCCTGTTCACAGGTTTGGGTGTTTGATTCCTCACCGCACACTAATTTTTCTTTACCTAGAGCCCCAAAGGAAAAAGAAAGTGACTATTGCCACTTCCAGCTTGCAGGTGGAATTTTCTAGCGCCTATTTCACTGTCAGGGGACAATTCCAGAGTCCAAGCTTAAGTGAATTCTGTTTTAATTTCACTCTGTGATTCCAATCCTAATGTCAATTCCCAGAGAGGCCATTCAAACTCCAAACTTTAACCCGCATTTTTGGATTAAGACCTTCCTTGCTCAGCTTTGCTTGGGTTTATGCTTAACTTAGATTTCCCTTTAAAGGGGGAGATTTCCTTCCCTTTAACTTAGAATTCCTAACATCGAGGGCTTTCCCTCTCTTTCCTGAATCAACATGATTACAAATTGATTTTCTTTGTTTCATCCAGCATACTTATATTTAAAGTGCCAGAAGTGGTGCCCATTTTTCTCAGTATGATATTTTACCAGAGTGCTAACTATTTCAAAGTTATAATAGAAATAGGGGAGCCTGGGTGGCTTAGTCAGTTAAGCATCTGACTCTCTATTAAGATTCAGGTCATGATCTCACAGTTGTGAGATCAAGCCCCGTGTCTGGCTCTGTGCTGACAGTGCAGAGTCTGCTTAGGATTCTCTCTGTCCTTTTCTCTCTGCCCCTCCCCCACTCACTCTCTCTGTCTCTCTCAAAAATAAATAAATAAACTTAAAAAATAGAAGTTTTAAAAGTTATAATAGAAATATATTTAGACTTAAGACCTTATAACAAAGTGCTTTCTTAAAAGATCTACGTATTTCATTAAGTATGATACTTTTTCCTAATAAAAATTATGAAAAACTATTACATGTAATAGTGTCACGGAATAAATGTGCATATGTTTACTGGTTAATATGCATTTTGGAAATGAGCCCTTGCATAGATCTCATTCTAATTCTATTTGAATTTAAGTCTCCAGTATCTTAGCTGCTCAATAAAGTACTATTTGTTAAATGCCACTTTGATCGATCCATGTTGTTTTAATCAACTGACACACCTACATCAAATCATTTTTATGTAAGACAGAACGAGCTACCACATTTCCTTCTACATTAATAAATATCTGTTCAGTATTTAAATTATATGTGTATCTTAGTGGAGCACTGGGTATGTATTATTTTTATAAACAAGGGGCTATAGGTAATTAATTATAGCACATTACATGCATACATATTATGATATGATTCATTTTCTATATGCATATAATTAGTGATTTTTTTAATTATGCAGATATCTATTAAAACCTGTTTTTTGCAAGTTTTTACCCTAAAAAAATTAGTTTATAAGAGCTTATAATCATCCATTTGAAGTACCACACAGTTGAAAGGCAACTCGTGTAATGATGCTCTTCACTTAATTGTTCATTCGCTTATGTTTTCTTAATTGCTATATATAGTGGTTGGGTTTTTTTTTTAATTTCTTTTTTAACGTTTTATTTATTTTTGAGACAGGGAGAGACAGAGCATGAACAGGGTCAGAGAGAGGGAGACACAGAATCTGAAACAGGCTCCAGGCTCTGAGCTGTCAGCACAGAGCCCAACGTGGGGCTCGAAATCCCATACCGCGAGATCATGACCTGAGCCGAAGTCAGCTGCTTAACCGACTGAGCCACCCAGGCGCCCCAGTAGTTGTTTTTTTTAATGTTTTTTTTTTTTTTGAGAGAGAGATAGAGAGGACAGGGGAGGGTAGAGAGGGGTGGAGAGAGAGAGTTAGGGAGACAGAGGATCTGCAGCGGGCTCTGAGCTGACAGCAGAGAGCCCAATGAGGAGCTTGAACTCAAAAACTGTGAGTTCGTGACTTGAGTCAAAGTCAGGACAATTAACAGACTGAGCCACCCAGGTGCTCCTATTGTTGTATTTTAATGTCTGTGTAAAGCTTCCAGTGTCTCTGTAGGAGGCATTTTTCTTAACGAGGATTGTAATCGCTCTACAAGACAGGCAGGCCGTGGGCAGGCAGAGGGCCCGCAGCAGCTCCGGGGGCTCTCTGGAGTTCTGCATCCCTCACTCACTCGTTACTCTCTCCTTGCAAACACCAGGCATCTACGGTGTGTGTATGCAGGGTGGGTGTATGAAAGCATTCCCTTTCTCTTTTTCCAGTTTGATTTCCTATATCCTAGAGACTCAGGAGGTTTCACTCCCATTTTAAACTCAGCTTTGCCTGTCCTGCATTTGAACAAGTGATAAAAATTAGAGATCTTTGTGGAGTTTTGTGAAAGAAATAAAATTCACACATGCTTCATTTTGGTAAATGTTAGAGAAAATGAACTAAGCCCTTAGGTTTGCCCATAAAGACACACAGGATGAAAAGGGAGGTATCCTTAAACAAGGGATCGCTGACGGACTGCTACATGGTATTGGTCTATACTAATTTGTCATTTCAAATAATACTGGAATAAAATGTACTATATCTAGAAAATTTAGTATGTTCCAGTACAAGACAACTTTTACCATAGATTATGGACTTCCTACCAATTTACACAGACAGGAGTTTTACTGTTTAAGTAGTCAAGAAAGGCACCTAAATTACCTATGATGTATACCAATTATGCAACTATTATAATATTTAGCTTGCTATTTCAAACATTATTGTCCCAGTAAATATGCATGTCACATTAATACTAATATTTACTTCTCGTGTTATGCTTTACATTTTTTTTAATGTTTTTGTTTATTTTTAAGAGAGAGAGAGAAAGAGACAGAGTGCGAGCGGGAGAGGGACAGAGAGAGGCAGACAAAGAATCTGAAGCAGGCTCCAGGCTCCGAGCTGTCAGCACAGAGCCCAATGTGGAGCTCGAACCCATGAACTGTGAGATCATCACCTGAACCGAAGTTACATGCTTAACCAGCTGAGCCAACCAGGCACCCCTTGTGTTATACTTTAATGTTTGCATGCACATGCACACATACAACAAACGTAAGCATATAATATATAGCTTCCTAGGTAAGACTAATGAATGAATAAAAATTCTTCATAAGGTTCCAACCATGATTGAGAACAACAAAAAAAAAATGAGTAACATTCATTTTTATATCAGTATGACATTCTAACATTTTCAATGGATTTTTCATTCTCTAAACTAATGTAGATAACATTGTTTAATTCCAGTGTTTTGGAACTGATTGCTATAGCTAAAGGAAATCAATTCTATCATTTTAGACTTGTGCATGTCTCCATTTCCTCTATGTGTATAAGCTGTAGCTGTAATGTATCCCTTGGCATTAACATGATGAGCTATTAGGCTGGGGGTATGTACAACAAATAAAGTCATATTTCTGAAAGTACTCTTGGGAGGAAATACTGAGGCTTTAATCAATTCCACTATGGCTTCTTACATTTTTGCTAATAAAACAGAAGAATTTGAATATGGTATTTGCTGACAATCTGGGTTTAAACTTCAGAAGATTACTCAAAAGTCTGGAATACAACCTTGGACAAATTATTTTCAAAATTAAATACAAAGCTATGGTATATTTGAATGTACAGTAGTTTTTCAGGTTTGCTATTTGTTGTGCTGTCTATTTTTAAGTCAACTGACTAGATGGGTAATGGGAGAAAAGTGGTTTAGCTATAAAATGTCACCTATTCTTAAGGTGACCTGGCCTTCATGTGTTTGTAGGTTTTTAGACAAATGGGAGGTGCCTTGCAGCAGTGAACCTGGTTGTAAAAACACACGAGTGCCAAATATAAAGTAGTGGAGGTTTACAGGAGAAGTTGTTACAATTTGCTTAATGCCAACAGACACAGAAGAACAGAGAAACAAAGGAAAGTGACCTTCTGTCTTGACAGTGGACATTACCAGAATGTATGACGCACCTTGCAGTTACAGGGTCCAAAACAAGGGTCCTCATTTGCGCTCCCTGCGCCACTGCAGTTACAGGGTTTGCAGTCTGGGTAGCCAGTGTAGCCCCTGGCACATCGATCACAACTCACGCCTCTGAAGCCAGGTTTGCAAGGACAAGACCCAGGTGCCAGACCTAAGGGAAGATAAGGCACATATGAACACTTCAAAAACAAATACATAATCTTGTTCCTGAGGTTTTAATTATAGTAACGTTTAGATTCTATTTTGACACAAACGTTAGAAAACTGATGTATATCAGTAAAGAAAAGAGAAAATCAAAAGGCATAAGGCTCACTTAGAAGCTGGCTACAATTCGCTAACACAGCATTTTGGGGTATCATTGAAGATGTTAAGAATAATAATAATAAAAAAAGATAAAATCTCAAAGCATCTACCAAAACCAATGTCACAGAAAAACTGTCACAATGATCAAGGACTAATTTCCATAACTGACTGAGGACACTCCATGAAGAATAAGCAGTGACTTGTGATACCTGTTGGTTCATAACTCAGACTACCATGAGATGGAAACTGTCTGGGGATCAAAAATATACTTAAACCAAAAATGAAAAAAAACAATAATCTAAGTATGACATCACTGAGTATAACAACAACAAAAAGACTGAGGGTTCATGTGAACAGACATTTTGAGGGTAAGGAAGGAGGGACATGAAAGCAGTTTAAATTTACTTTTTCTTTTTAAACAGAGAAATGCAGGAGACAATTTTTATTCTTGTCTTTGATTAGAAAATAGAAAAATACAGATGACTAAATACAAGTTTCTGACTTTCAGAATCTGGAAAAATATAAGAGCAAATCAGTAAAATACAGCCCACTCAAAAAAGGAAAGGAGGGGAAAAACAAGCGAAGAAATGTTACAATGTGAAAGGACACAGAAGGACAGAAAGACTGTCAGACCCACACGCCAACCATGTGTAAATTTCACGGTCTTACTGCTGCTATTAAAACTATGTGTATGGGGGCGCCTGTATGGCTCTGTTGGTTAAGTGGCCGATGTCGGCTCAGGTCACGATCTCACGGTTTGTGAGTTTAAATCCCTCATTGGGCTCTGTGCTCATGTCTCAGAGCCTGGAGCCTGCTTTACATTCTGTATCTCCTTCTCTCTCAGCCCCTCCCCTGCTCATGCTCTGTCTCTCTGTGTCTCCCAAAAATAATAAAATAAAAACGTTAAAAAATTAAAATAAAAACTACGTGTGTGTAATGTTCAGAAGAGATACATAAAATGATAAGAAATATTAAAAGTGAAAGAATGTTAATCTACATTAGGAAAACATACAGAAATGTAAAAACAGTTGTAGTATTAGTAATGGCCAAAGTAGAATCCAATTAAAATAGATTCATTAGGACAAGCTCTCATTTTACACTGATGAAGATGCAATAAAAAACACATTAAGTTATATTTATACACCATAGAAGCACTGATTTTAAGTACAAAAATATATAGACAACAGAAGATTTGGGGGCTCAAAAAGAAACTCGCCAAAAATCAGTGGCTAAGAATATTAACCTACCCACTTCAAATATTTGCAGATGGATTAGAAAAAAAAAAGACATAGAAAAATGTGAATAATCTATTGTTGAATTACACATTATATGGTTATAAATACCTATTGTAGCTTATCATTAACTAATCTATAGAAAGTTTCAATTTCCCAAAGCAGAAATTATCAGTCTTGTTTTCTTAACATAAATTAATACTTCTACTTTCATAACATATGTCATAATAAATTAGTATTACATTAATTCTAAACATCAACATGTTAATAGAATCTTAAACAAAATTCAATCACTCTAAAAGTTAATAAATAAATATTTCTCCTTATATCTCTTGGGTAAAAGAGAAAATCAAGACTTCAATTGCAGACTAAATAATTTTCTAAATAGAATATAACAGCTGTGAGAAAGAAATTTAACAATGTTTATGGGATATAGAAAAAACAGTTGCTTAAAGTAAACTTTTAAGCTTACATACTTAAATTCTTAGAAAAATAATATACACAAATTAAAATTTAATTCATGTAATAATAAAAAAAGAAAAAAACAATATGACCACTATAGGAAAGAAGGAAGATTTGAAAAATAAAGAAAAAGAAAAAAAGGCAAAAAGAGTACCTTAAAGATAATTAAATATATCAAAAGAGGACAAATGATCAAAGAATTACCACAAAAAGTTATGGTACCAGTTAGTTTTTACAGAGTGTTTTCAAAGTTTAAAAATGTGGAAAGCTATGTAATTTAGTCTATGAAGCTAGTAAAAACTTGGTATCAAAATCTAGCAAAGATAACCGTAAAAAAAACATAATAACAGCTGACCAATAGATTAGTTTAAATTTAATGGATCATGAAATAGTGATTTAAGCTTTTATGTAATATGATAAAGATACCAAAGATGAAATACATAATTAAAAATGTCTGAATACTGGAGAGAAGGAAGGAGGTGGCATAAATGAAATATTTATCTTTTATTTTAATTAAAAAAAATTGTAATGTTTATTTATTTTTGAGAGGAAGAAAGACAGAGTGAGAGTGGGGAAGGGACTGAGAGAGACGGAGACACAGAATGTGAAGCAGGCTCCAGTCTCTGAGCTGTTAGCACAGAGCCCGATGAGGGGCTCAATTTCACAAACCATGAGATCATGACCTGAGCTGAAGTCGGACGCTTAACTAACTGAGTCAACCAGGTGCCCCAAAACATTTGTCTTTTAAGATGGAGAGTCAATAGGCAGTATTTAATGGTGATGAAAATGCTAAGAATATTATTTAGATATTGTTTGTAAGATAAGTTCTTCCAGAAGAACTTAGTAGAAAAAATGTCTCAGTGTGATTAAATTTGTAAACAAGATGGGGGGTGAATAAATTGAAGAGGATGCTATTGCTATTTATTTTATTCTCTTCCCTATCATCAAAATCTCGTTTTTACTATGTATTGCTTTCATAATAATTGAAAAAAATTTTGTTTAATGTTTATTTTTGCGAGAGAGACGGGGAGAAAGTGTAAGTAGGGGAGGGACAGAGAGAAAGGAGGAAAGAGAGAATCCCAAACAGGCTCTGAGCCATCAGCACAGAGCCTGATGAAGGGCTCAAACTCACAAACTGTGAAATCATGATGAGAGTGGAAATCAAGAGTCAGACGCTTAACTGACTAAGCCACCCAGGCACCCCTAATTGAAAAATATTTATACACAAAAATCTTCACTGAAGCATTGGTTACAATAAACAAAATTAGAAACAATCTTAATATCTATGTAAAGTTGAGTGGGTAAATAAATTATGGTTATCAAGATAATGATGTACTATTCGAGTGCTTAACCCAGATTTCAGAGAAATCCTCAGTGGTTTGGGGAAAAACTCATTATGTGAAGTTAACACAAACATTTTCATAAGAGTATTTATGATGAATTACCACTGCATTATACGCTTATTTTTCTACTTTTCTATTTTTATCACTTCTCCACAAATAATATACTTCTTTAAAAAGTATAAGAAAAAGCTAAATGATATTACTGAAAATAACATAATTTAGTTGTTACTACAAAAAGATAAGGGGCCATAAAATGAAAAATGACCTCAATAGCTCACCATTTGAGATTTTAAATAATCAGTATTTTAATCTTTTAAGATTGTTGGGCTTACACTGATAATCCTACAGTTTTATAAAGAGAGCAGGTAATCTAAACTGTGCCAAAGAAACATTGCCAATCTTTGAACGTGAAACCCAATGTCGGCAGCGGGGGGGGGACCTATATTGTAGCCATAATTTATTTTAGTCTTTCCTAGGAAGAGAAGAATCCATTCTTAAGAATATAAAGAAAGTGTTTCAGATATTTCCTAATGTTCTACTAAACTTTGGCAAACAACTCTCTTGGAAATAGCTCCTAAACATTTCACGTTAAGGACTTATTTTGACATTTGATTCTTCAGTGTTTGGAGTTCATCATGAATTTCAATCCTCAACGAAAGCATTTGGCTTAAATTCGGGTCAGCCTCTTTCCCTTCTTTAACTCATGACTACTGCCTATTTTTAGCTTTGCTTTCTATACTATTGACTACATCTCAGGATGTGCTGTCTGTTCTCTCCTCCCATTGCTGCACACACATCCCTCAGCAAATGCTGTCATTTCACGCTAAAAACCATGGAAACTACAGACCAATTCAATAAACAACATTTAAAAATTACATATATCACAGATTTCTGATTGACCAGAAGATATATATGCCTAGACATGTAAATATGTATATATGAATGCATATATATGTATATAATGCAAAATAAATTATTCAACTTTTTTCTTTTAAAGCATTATAATTAATTATAATTAGTTTACAGGAAAAGAATGATTGAGATAAATTAAAAAAAAAATTTTTCCTGGAGAGAACACTGATAGATACGAGAATAAAATTATTATTATTACTTTTTAAATGTTTATTTATTTTTGAGAAAGAGAGAGAGAAAGAGAGATTGCGAGTGGGGGTGCGTCAGAGAAAGAGGGAAACAGAGAATCCCAAGAAAGCTCCATGCTATCAGCGCAGAGCCCAACACAGGCTTGAACTCACAAACAATGAGATCATGACCTGGGCTGAAATGAAATCAAGAGTCAGACACTTAACCAACTGAGCCACCTAAGTGCCCCAAGAACAAAATTATTAAGCACATAAAATTTACTGCAAAATGTTACCCTAAAAATTATCATATCTGGCTTATGGTTGCACTTTTATCAAAATGGCCCTCTGAGATCTATCTCACCTCGCCGAGCATGTTTTTCATCCTTCACACAGACTTCATTTAAGGAACCAATTGGATCACAATGGCATGGCTGGCATGGTCGTGGATAATTAGGAGACACCTAAGAAGAATATTAAAAGCCTCTTAATCATGTGTAATAAAAACACCAATAATTTTCAATTCAGCAAATTTTAAGGACAAAATAAATGTAATAATACACAGTAATAAATTATATTGAGAAAATAACATATTATCTTTAATATATGTTTGCAATTTTTAAAATCCCTTTTTTCTAAATGGATACACGAAAGTAAAAAGAAGTACAATAAACATCCATATCCTAAATTCAGCAATTATCAAGATTTTGCCATAGGGGTTCGTTTTCATTCTTTGCTGAAGTTTTTAAAGAAAATTGCAGATAGTCTTTTAATTCCCCTAGATTTCAGTCTGCATCTCTTTCGCAATCCCAGTATCATTATTATAACAAACAAAAATAACAGTATTTGCCTGATGGTCTCTAATATACATTCTGCAATAAAATCCTTCTGATAGATTTTTTTGTTTGTTCTGGGTTTTTTCTTGTGGGTTTTTTTCTTACAACATACTTCATAATTAGTAATTTCACCCCAAATTTATTTTTTAGGAAATTTTATCATGTTGATCATGATATGATTAAATAGAAATGTATATTTGGTGCTGACAAAAAGGACAATATTAAGTACTCAAATTAAACATTTGGTTTCCCGGAGAGGCAGCATAGCCACAAGGGAAACAATTTCTTTTCCTCCACAATTGAGAAATGTGAGTTCATATCTCAGTGTGGCTCTACCGGCTATGTGGCCTCTTGCAACTTATTTGCTTCTTGTGATAGGAGGATAACAATAGCAACTATAGTGATGTTATTAAACTAAAATTAAAAAGAATAACATATAAAGGATCTCATAAGATTCCTCAGATATGTTAAATATTCAATACAACTAGTTTTAATGCTAAAATATTTTAATTAAACAAACCTAGACTGTGATAATATGCTCTAATTACAGCATTTATTCTCCAGATGCAATAGGATAAAGAATAAAATAACAATTATTTGCCTATGGTACATATACTGAAATACTGGCACATGCGCTCTGTGTATATGTGTCTCACTATATATATTATAGGTCTATTCATATAGGTGTATATATTTCACCCATAAAATATAGCATTTACATATGTATATATCTATGCTTCATTTATAAATGTAAACTTGTTTACTAATATAAATCAAAGTGTCATAACTAGAGAGTTATTTACATGCCGTATAAAATATCAATCATTTAGGACACATTTATTTATTCCCCATTATGAAGTAAGCACTATGCAAAGCACAGATAGGTAAGGCCAGGTCTTTGTCTTAAACAAGCTTACAAGAATAACAGGCTTGGAAGACACTGATTAAATACAAGGTGCCAAGTGATAAAATAGACATACTGAGCATTGTGGTACAAAAGAGGAGGGAGCGATAACACAAAGAAGTCAACAACGTTTCACAGAAGTGACATTTAGACTGAAGCTTGAAGTATGAGTAGAAATTCTAGAGTAGACTTGGAAGAAGGGCTTTTTCCCAAGGAAAACAAAACAAAACAAAACACTAAGACATGAAAACAAAATATAAAACAAAAACAAAAACCCTCTGTGGACAAAAAATTTCTTTTGAATAAGATCTTGGCTGTTATAAATGTGGTTTATGATTTTAATGATGAACTTGAGTAAATAAAAGACTCCTAATTTATTAGCCCTCTTTGTGGTAATTGGAGAAATCTGCCTGAATCAGATTGCTGACAAGGAATCCTACCAACATATGAGATTCTGTAAATATATCTACTTTACACGTGATTTTTAATTTAATTAAAGTAATAATTCAGATTACTAATTAGTTATCAAAGTAAACATTACATTATATTTAACTATTAAATATGTGTATTTAGTAAATAAACCTTAAATGAGATTTTAGGACAATCACTTTTAAAAAATTGTAGAGATGGTATTTAGCTGTAAAACCCATGCAAAACAAACAAACAAACAAACAAACAAACAAACAAAACAAAAACAAACCTGTGTCCTATATCTTTATAAAAGACAAATAGACTTCTACCCAAATATTAGGCTTTTTAGAGAATGGAATTTTTTAACATATGCAGTAGCATAAGTATTTTTATATGTATTAAAATACCATAATCTAGGCTCAGATTCACTTAACTGACTTGTAATAAAAACTTGAAGCTGGGGGAGAGGGGAAAGTGGGTGATGGGCATCAAGGAGGACACCTGCTGGGATGAGCACTGGGTGTTGTATGGAAACCAATTTGACAATAAATTATATTTCATATTAAAAAAACAAAAACAAAAACAAAAACCTTGAAGTTTCCACAGTGGATAACGTCAGACTGTCTTGTGTGGTCCAATGTATTCTCAGATACCAAATACTAATTCCAGACAAAATGTAAAAGTAAAATATTTGAGGTCCTGGGAAATTAATCAAAAGCAGGCAGAACTTGGAAGAATTTGAGGTTTGAAAGAAAAAAAAAACATATTATCTGAGATCTATGCTCAGAGATGGGGAGCAAAATCTGCATACCAACATTCCTCAAAGGCTTAAGTGATCCCTTACTTATACATCCATTCAGGAGACTCCAACAACACTCCTCAAAGGCTTAAGTGATCCCTTAATCATACATCCATTCAAGAGACTCCAACAAGTCCAGTGGAAAGTAACCGCTGGAAAGCTCAATGATGTGCATGAGTTTTTAGGTCTGCATACCATAAAGGAAACAGACATTGGAGTTGTCAACCAGGTTAGGAAGATTAGATAACCACCTTGAGCTTTTGGCTCATCTGCCATTTCACGGTGTAAAAGTAAGTCTCTACAATTTCTTAGCAATCAGTCAGTGTGTTTACTACCAATTAGAACCAAATTCAGAAATCTTCAGAGGAAGATAATAGAATCATGTGTCTACATTGTATCATCCAAAATGTCTTGTACAAATCATAAATCCCTAGACATAAGAAGAAAGAGAAGAAAGAAGAAAGTTTTTTCAAGAAAAAAAGCAGTCAATAAAAGCAGACTGTGAGGTATTGAAATTAGTTTGGAAGGACTTATATAGGTACTGTATATATGGCCAAGAACATAAAGGAAATAATGTTTATAAATAAGTGAAGCATGGAATATTTCAGCAGAGAAATGGAAACTATAAAAAAATAAGAAAGCGGAGAAGTAAAATATCTCAATGAAAAATTAACCAGGTTTACTTAACAATAGATTAGTGATGTCAGGGGGTAAAGTAGTACAAATAAATAGAAATTATTCAATCTGAAGGATGAAGAAAGGAATTGTTTGTTTGTTTCATTAGCACAGCCTCAGTAACATATGGGACACAGTCAGGGAACCTGATGTGTATTGTAGTTAAAGTTTCAAAAGGAAAAGAGATAGTAGAGCTCAAATAGGAGGTCTCTGTTTCTTTTCATTCTCCTTCTCTGCCTCCTCCTTCTCCCTTCTTCCTTCTATTCTTACACATCTTATTCTTGTTATTATTTTTCTTAATCTTGTTCTTTTTCATCTTCTCCTTTTTCAAAAACCCTTCTTTCCTTCTCCTTCTCTTCCCTTTTTCACCCCACCTTCCCCTTCTTTTAACAAACATTTATTTTATAAAAATGTTTATTTATTTGAGAGAGTGAGTGTGTGCGAACAGGGGAGGGGCAGAGAGAGAGGGAAAGAGAGAATCCTAAGCAGGTTCTCTACTGTCAGTGTAGAGACTAACATGGGGCTCAAACTCACACTCCTTGAGATCATGACCTGAGCTGAAATTAAGAGCCAGATCCTTAACCTACTGAGCCACCCAGTCACCCCCTAACAAACATTTTAAATGTAAAAAACATTCTTTGCTTGTAGGACATGGAAAAATTGGCCACGGGCCAAATTTAATCTAGGGTCCACAGTTTGCCAATACATGAACTAACTACTAAAATGTGAATATAAAGAAAATGCCTTGAATTCAGAGAATTAAAGACACAATATACACACTGACATAAAGATTGCAAAAGAAGGAAGAGATTTATATACATAAACATGATTGTTTATGTGTATACTTTTAAATAATCTGGTTTAAACTGCCAGACTAATAAAGGAAACTTAGATATAGGATATAAACCAATATTTGAAAATCTTGCTAATAACATTCAATAATTTTATAATTATTTTTATAATAATACATAAATATACTGAGATTTAACAAAATACATCCAAGTTCTCTATACTGTAAACACCACTGTGAATAATTTTAAAACATTTTAACAAGTCAAAAGATATACTATATTCATTGATTACAAGACTCAATATTGTTACTGTTAGTTCTTCCATATTTGTATTTACATTCTATACAACAATCCCAGCTAACATTTCTGTATTGACAGGTTCATTCTAAAATTGTATGGGGAAAAAATTTTATGGGAATATATAGAAACTATTATGTCCAAAACAATCCTCAAAAGGAAGAATAAAGTTGGTGTATGTACATTTCTGATTTCTAGATTCATTAAAGCTAAAGTAATTGAGATAGTGTGCTATTAACACCAGGATGGACATATAAATCCATGAGACAGAACTAGAGCTCTAGAAATTGACCCACAGTAATTTATTCACATGATCAAACCACATGATTTGCAACAAATGTCTCAAAGCAATTTAAAGGAGAAAAAGAAGTTTAAAAATAAAGGTTCTGAGGGGCGCCTGGGTGGTGCAGTTGGTTAAGCATCCGACTTCAGCTCAGGTCACCATCTCACGGTCTGTGAGTTCGAGCCCCGCGTCGGGCTCTGGGCTGACAGCTCAGAGCCTGGGGCCTGTTTCAGATTCTGTGTCTCCCTCTCTCTCTGCCCCTCCCCCGTTCATGCTCTGTCTCTCTCTGTCTCAAAAATAAATAAACGTTAAAAAAAATTTTTTTTTTAAATAAAGGTTCTGAAACAACAGTTTAACCATGTAGATCCCAATCATTATTTTATGTCACACTCAAATATTTGCTTGAGATGGGCCATAGATCTAAAAGCTAAAATTGTAAAGTTTCTAGAATGAAAAAACAAAAACAAAAACAAACATATCTTGGCTTAAAAGAATACTTCGTAACAGAAAATCTAGGAATAGCCAATAAGCACTTAATCTGAAAATTAAATACAAAATAGGATCTGCTGTAAATTCATAAGAGAAGATCTGTGGTAGCACAAAGCATCAATGGGAATGATTTAGTGATTGCCAAATACCTACTTGCCACACTCACTGTGTCCACTAGAATAGCTACTTCATAAAGATAGTCAACACCAAATATTAGAGATGATATAGAATAACTAGAGCTCACAGACATTTTTGGTGACCATGTAAAATACTGTTACTAATTTGGTAAAATGTTAGCAGTTTCTTACAAAATCAAACATAAAAATATCCTCTAAAGCAAGTATTCTAGTCCTAAATGTTTATGCAAGCAAGGTAAATCAAACAGGACCCAAAAAGACTTACATAAAATATGTCTTTCTGTGAATAGGTTTTATTTCCTTTAAGCAGCGTTTTGTAGGGGCTAGCCAAAAACTGAAAATGACACTAACAGCCACAAACGGAATGTATTAAAAATTGCAGTACATTCATGCAAAAAAATACTCATCAGAGTCAGTGATTTTTTTCTAAAAAAGAACTATCGATGCACACACACTACAGATAAGTCTTTAAATGTTATACTGAGGGAAAGAAGGAACACAAAACAGTATGTAGTTTATTTCAAATTATGAAATTCACTACGAGGCAAAACTCAGTTATGTTTTAAAAATCAAAACAGAGTTTGCCAAGGAGTGAGGATTGACTGGAATGGGGTACAACGGAACTTTCCAGAAAGATGGAAATGTTTTATATCATGGTTTCCCTTTTGACACATTCCTAGTCACCTCTTAGAACTTGCAGTCCAACTGTTCAAAGAAGTTTTCAAAATTATTTTTCTGTATGATACACCTCTGTATGAAAAAGCCAGAAATAATACTTCATGAAAGAAAAAGTATGCTTTACCCCTTTGGGTCTGAAGAAGCCATCAATGCATGTCTCACAGTTTATACCAGCAGTATTTTGGGTACAATTCACACACACACCCCCTCCAATGTACTTTCCATGTATATTTAAACTCAGATTTCTTCTGGCAACATTTTCATCATAATAGCATTCTTCAGCTTTCCCATGACAATTGCATGCTGCATTAGAGAAAAATAAATTTATAAACATTAATTTCAGGTTTCAGATGTATTCAAAAATCATTTGCCGTTACATAATAGATTTTTATTCTCAATGAGAAATTATATCGTGTGTATATATGTGTATATATATATATATATAATCAGTACAAAAGTATGTAGAAAGTTTTTGGATTTACTGAATATATTAATAAATTCACATTTTAATGGAACATGAAATAACTAAAACATATAAATTAAGCTGAATCATATGAAACTGCCAATATTTGACTGACTTTATCTTACAAAACTAAAATTTCATATGGTTAAACCCACAATTTCCTATTATGTTAAACAATGAATTATTGAACTGTGGTAGTGAATTGTTAATATCCAGGTAATCTGTACTGGTTAATTATTATATGTGAATCTCCAGGTGCTAGATCCTATAGGTAAAAAAGGGCACTTAGGACTCCGATCGTTCCTTTTTTGTACTTCTAATAATAACTAAAACTTGGGGGTTTTATATGCTATGTTCTCTTCTAAGTGTCTTATATTTATTACCACTGATTTTAATTCTCAAAATAGCTTTATGAGTTAGGGACTTATATTAACCACTTTTCATTTATTAGGAACTGAGACAAAGAGAAGTGAAATAATTATAAAAGGTAACCAAATCAGGGGTGCCTGGTAGACCACGTGACTCTTGATCTGGAGGTTGGGAGTTTGAGCCCTGCATTGGGTGTGGAGATTACTTAAAAATAAAATCTTAAAAAAAAAAAAAAAAGGTAACCCAATCAGTCCTGTTAACCCCACTCTGAAGTCAGGCTCCAAGTTCACAGGGCTAACCACTGGCACAAATCCTTTTCTTATATCTGATAAGAGATATAAAATATATGATAAGTGCCAAGTAATCAGGACTAAATGTGAGCTGGTTTGCTTAGTGGCTGAGATCACACGGTCTTGCACCAGTCTTGGATCTCTAGTACTTAGTACTCATGTAATGTAGGGAACTTCTTAATTTCACAATGGCTCAGTTTCCATAAACACAGAGAGGTCAATAGTAAATACCAGACAGGGATATTTAAAAGCATTAAGTGAGAAAATGCCTGTCGAATCATTAGCATAATGCCTTGTAAATAAGTTCTTAATTGATTTTCCTGCCCACCCCCCTCCCTTTGATCCTCCTCATCTTCAGCATAGGAGTTCAGAAACGTGAAAAAATTGCTCCCTCAGAAAGACTGGGTAAGGCTTTATAAGATGGATAAAATTTATTTTAGGATGTGAACTAGGGAAAAAGATATCTTATGCAGAATCTCCTTCCTCAGATCCTGAATTTCTTTGGTGTTCTTGCATGGATTTCCACATATATGTGTGTTTGGTGGGATGGGGGGGGGGGCAGTATATGTGTGTATGCAGGCTCATGTGTGGGGCACATAACTCAATCCTTTATTTTTTTTTCCACACGGGAAACATTTATATACTGTTCTGAACTATTTCCAAATTTTACTAACACTAAATACCATAGCTCTTTCTCTATTAGCATGTTTCCCCAAGGCTGCACAGGATACTTCTTGAATGGGATGCTTATCAGATCCCTATTAATGGGCAGTTACACTGTTTCCAGATTTCTCTGTGATAAGTAACACTGAGTACATCCTGGGAGAACAAAGAAGTCAGGGAGAAGTGGGGGGTTCTGTGTCAGACTGCTTCCCATTTGCCAGTTGAGTGACTCTGAAGAGAAAATTGAAATCTTGGTGTTATTTTAGTGCTTCCCTCTTAGGGTTGTTGTGATAAAGCAAAACACCTGTTGGAATGCCTGAGCCATAGACTACATCTATAGACTAAGTGCCTACAAGTATCATTTCTAGGCCAATTTTAACTTCAATTAACTTGAAAAATGTCCCTCCAAAAATGCTGCCAAATTACTCTCTGTTCAACATACATGATAAACTGTTTAACCATAGCCTTACCAACACTACGTACAATCAACCCTCTTAGGTCAGTTCCTGGACATAGCAAACATTTGAGTATTTGTTGAGCGAATAAATGAACACTTTGATGAGTTAAAAAGAGTATTTTCATTGTTTTAATTGGTACTTCTTTAATTATGAATAAGTGGGATAACCTCTGTAGGGTTATAAGTCTTTTCTTTTCCTGAGGAATCCCTGTTCTAATCTTTGCCCATTTTTAACCGCTGTATTGAATTTTCTTCTTTCTTATTCTATAGAAGCTGTCTTAATATGGTAAGAATATTATATCCTTGTCATGTTTGTAGCAAATACCTTCCCCAGTCTGTTGACTCTTGATTTAGAACAGAGTTTTCTTGCCATACTGGTGGAAAGTTTTCAAACTTTATTATAGGGAACCTATAGTCATAAATATAAATCACTAGGCATTATAAGCAGTTTTATATCTTTCAGACAATACACAAGAATTCTTACAAATCCTGTTGTAACAATATATTGGAAGAAACGGTCAAGATTCTGCTTCCAGTGTAAGTAGAGGGAAATATGGAGGAATGTAAATCCATTCTCACGTCATTTAGATTTAGCATTTATAAACATGAGCCAGTGTAGGTAAAACACTGATGTTTGGGAGTCCTGCTTTTCACATGCCATGCAGCAAGGGCCCTCTGCCTACAGCCCTGGTTGCTGTTTAAATGGCCCCCCACCAGTGCAGCTCCCCATTTATAGCCTCAGAGAATGCGGATAGTACCTACTCACAAAGAGCAATTTTTCACTCTGCCATCAGCAGTTTGCTATTTCACAGAACGTCAAAGACACGTGATGGAAACAGTCTTTAGCTCAGGCTTAGCAATGGAAGAAATATTCTTTGCTCTCTAAAGATATATCCTGCTTCAAATGAGCCAGATTGATGAAAATCCAAATCAAACTCAAACGAATTAGTAGGTAATTATTCATCTTTTAGAAGGATTTGTCACGTTACCGAAGGATTTTTCTGCATATTAAGGTGATTGGAGCACGGTTCAACTTTGAAAAGAAAATTTTTCATACCAGCTTTTAGGAACGCACATATTACCAAAAAACTCAGTACCTATGCGAGGTTTTGTGATTTGGACTCCTATTGTTAATTTGTGGGGAAAAAAGAGAAACATTTTTTTAAGCTTGGAAATACCACCTCCCATCTGTCCCACAAGAAAAAGGTTATTGTTTCAGACAGCCACTATTTAAAAAATGTAACAAGCGGCAATCTGCTTTTGTGTTGCTTTGTCCATCCCTGCTGCTACCAAATTTAAGCTACACTTTTTGTTTTCTTGTTTAAACATATATACACAAGTGGGGAGGGGTAAAGGATTTTACAGAACCATCTAACATTATGTAGTTATAACTGTGCCAGAGAATGTCAGGGGCAACAGGAAGGATCCCTCTCCCGTGCTACCCCTTCTTGTGATTGCTTTTATTCCACCAACAGAAGAGGAACATGATTAAATTTAAAGAAGTTTGAGACGATGAGTGGTATTTCACTTAAATTCACTCTTAGGGATGAATGTCCGCTCTCATCGGGAGAAGATGTGGAGAATCCGAGGGATTGTCAAGGAATGGGGGAGGGGATACATGAAGTAAACAATGGCTGGGCCACAGGATGCCCCTTTTACCACAGTGGGTGGTGGTGGCACATTTCTGCAGATATAATTCAGTAAAGATGGGTGATTTCTAAACCAAAATATCTTCACAAGCAGGGCGACACAAATCAAAATGCAAAAAAAGGCGAGTACAGAAAATGGAGGGACTCAAGACATGGATAGTATATGCAGAATTTTAAAATTTTATGGTTAGGGAATTTTATGATTAAAGTTTACTATGATTCAATAGTTTTAAGGACCTACTATGTCTGATACATGATACATTATGGTAAAGTTTTTTTTTTTCTATAAAAATACAAAGTTGGTATTAGCTTAAAGGTCTACCAAACCTGTTTGGGGGGCGTTGTATACCTATGGAACTGAAAACATGTGGTTAGGGCTCACTAAGATATTAATATTTGAATTCAATTGAATTGGGCTTCATGGATGGTTTAGATTTATAGCTCAGCACAAGTCTTTGTTTTTAGGTCCCATCTTGGCCTGTGCAGATTTCCAGAAACACAGGTTTCTCTAGCATCCCTGTCATGGGCCAGTTGGCAGTATTAGGCTAAAAGTCATGTGTTACAGTTCTTGGGTATTTCCCTTCTGAATAAAACCTAGACATATGGGTTACCTTCAAAAGTGATAATATTAAAGTATTAATGAATATTTGTTGACACATGTTTGCACAGCCAGTTTTACTATTTTTCATTACTGGCTTTTTTCTTGGTTGTCACTGTCCCATAATTGCTACAGCATAGTTTATGCTAATGATTATCACTGGTGCCATTTCTAATTCTAGTATTTTATACTGTTACTAATGAGAAACCATACATTTAAAATATTTATTATTAGTATTAAAATAAATATTCTATTTCTATGAATTTGTTTCCTTGTCTTCTCTGTTACCTTTTATTCTCATATTCTTCCCAGCTACTGCACCCAAACATCACCCTTTAAGAGGTGTAACTAATGAACCAGAGTGGTTTTGTTTTGTTTTGTTCTGTTTTTTTTTGTTTTTTAGGTAATAATATAGGTCTAACCAGTAAGGCATAATCTCTCCCCTTTGGTTTTTCTCCATTTACTAGATGAGTGGTATTCAAAAGCTATTTACTAGGGCGGGAAGCTACAAAGGAAGAAGGCAGAAAAAACTGGAGCTATAGTGGTTCCAGAATCGTTTTGTAAACATATAAACACATTTAGAAAACTAGTCCCCATAGACCGTAGGTTTTGCTGACTGCTTATTTGCATTTTGAGGACTGTGTGTGTGTGTGTGTGTTTTGTGTGTGTGTATGTGTATTTTTGTATGTATGTATGTGTGTGTGTGTGTGTGTACATAGTTGACCCTTGAACAATATGGATTTGAACTGAACGGGTCTACTTATATGTGTATTTTTTTCAGTTAAATATATTGGAATTTTTTTTTTTTGGAAATTTGTGACAATTTGAAAATATTCACAAATGAGCCATATAGCCTAGAAATAAAAAAAAGAATTTAAGAACAGGTTAGATAATATTGTAAGAATGGAGTATATAATACATATACCATACCAAATATGTGTTAATTGTGTTATTGGTAAGGTTTCTGATCAAGTAGGCTATTCATGATTAAGTTTCTGGAGATTCAGTTATACAAAAATTTTTGTTTGTGTGGGGTGTCAGCTTCCTAACCTCCACATTGTTCAAGGTCAATCATGGAGGGGTGTGTATATGTGTGTGGATAAGCTAGAGATCTATCCTGATGATGGTAAGTGTACACTATGCTTTTACTATGCTTTTATCTATTTCTCATTATGTCTACACAGTGGTAAAGTCATAGGCATTTGGTAAGTTTCGTCAAATTAAAAAAAAACAAACAAACAAAAAAAACTGAGGAACTAAAACAGCAGGGTAAAGGAGCCTACCAGCTATTGCCCTGGATAAAATATCTAAACTGGAAACAGGCACTTACCTAAAATCACCACATGTTTATATTACCTGCATACCAGAAAAGGAAGAACCACATAAATTGCTGAATTCTCAGGAACATACCTTCGCATTCAGTTTTAGTCAGAAAAGTGCCAGCTCTCCAAGGTTTCTGATGGAATCCTGGACAGCACTGATCACAGCTATCCCCACATGTATTATGCTCACATTCACAGCGGGATTTCTGGTCAGAAATTGGGGGCAAAGCATAATTTTAATAATTTTGAGAGCCATAAATGAAGGGTTTTTCCCAAAAGATAGAAAGAAGAGAAAAGAAAACTTTGAGACCATGTACCAAAATGTGAAACTCCTGTCAGTCTGGAAAGAGGTGCCAGACTTGGGAGTGGATATATTTGATCAACACCAGCCTACTGGAATCACTGGGCTCAGGTTTAGAAGAGAGCAGAGAGGCCCAATTGAGAATGGTCTTAAAGACTAAAACCCCTTCTATGATCCCTGAGATCTACAGGTTTTCTGGTTTGGGATGCAAAGTACTGTTAACATTTGGGGGGTGTGGGAAGAGGAGAATAGGTTCATAGGCATCAAAGGGCATCATAGAAATCTAATGTCCCAGGACTGAATCTCCTTCCTGTGTGTGTTCTGAGTACAGTCTCAATTCATCATTGGAACTGGTCCTGTAAGGCTGCCTTGTGGGCTCACACAGCTTGGGAAACACTGCCCATCAGTTCACACGATCGACAACACCCACACCTGCAGAAAAGCCGTACCACAACCTTGCCAGAAAAATATGCCAGGGCATTTGAACCTTCCCTAGCAAGTAACACTATGATGCAGTAGAAAACCAGCTTTGAGAGAAATACCATTTGTACTACAGTTTTAGAAGAAAAAAAAACTATACATAGGTAACTATGTTCACTGATCTTACTACTCTATATGTTTCTTCCATATAATATATACTAGATGATTTTGCATTTCACCAGCTTATGACTGAGAAAAATAGATGTCCATTCATCTTTTGAGGTTGTACTTACTTAATACATTGGCATTAATGAAAAATCCAAGCCAAGAGCATAATTCTAGCATTTTCTGACCTGGCAGTTCCATCACACTCTTGAATACATTCTTCAATCCCTCTCTGTATTGCTCCTGCCCCACCTTAGCCCCCTGTTCCACGGCCATTCATATTTACTTCCATGCACAGTTTTCATGTTTGCATTAATTTTTTTGATGAAAACCTTTAAAAGAAATGGTCTGGTTGATTGATGGCAGGCGTTCTTTAAACCTAAATCATACAGCAGGCTGTCATAGCTAGAGAGGTTTCAAAATAGATAGACCAGTTTTGGAGACTTTTTGGGAAAAAAAAACTAATCTGTCTTTTGATACTGTGATGGCTGACTTCAAAGTCTATCATCCTAACTGCCGGCTCTATTTCACCCTGGCATGACTCTCTGTTACACCGCCTAAGTGGGGACCTGACTCCCATTCATAGCATCCCTGTCGGCAAAGTGTCTCATGAAGCATTTTACAGTTGAGAGTTTCATTTTGCTAAGCATCCTATAAATATACATACATTTGTCACTGGATCAAGTGGACAAGCCCTGGCATGACCGTAGCAGATGCACATCCCTCCGACCGAAATATCCTTGACCGAGTAGTAATACTGCAAAAAGCAATCCAGGGAGAAATCCTGTTAAGCTGACTGAAAGGTGTAAGTAACAAAAGGGAACATTCACTTAAAAACTTGACTTTCTGCTTTTATCTTTCGTTGGAAGCAAGAGAGAAGGACAGAGGGCTCACAAAAGGTATCAAGTAACTGTTATCATAGCCCAGAGAAAGAATGCCTCTCATGTATGTTTGGTGGCCATTTTTAAAATTTCTTTCCCACAGACGTACAAAGTCTATGCTGGAGTATTTATTATTTGACAGCAAGTTGTTATGCCAGGGTTGGGGGGGGATGTGGTAAGTACAATAATTCCTCATAAAAATGGGTTTATGTAGTTTTGTGAAAGAAAATCTCCTTTATTGCCATAATAGGAAACTCGGTGATCATTAGTCACATGTGGACTGTTTTACTTGACGGATTTGAAGAAACTCAACATACTTAGAGGAAATCATGCTCAGAACAAAATATGTCTTAACCACATTAAGATGAAATAGAAGGTAATGAAGTACAGGATTGATTTAACAAACTTTAAGGAGTAATTTCTATGAGTGCAACAATCGCTTTTTTCATTATTATGTTAAAACGTCCATGTTATCACTTTCTTATCTGAAATTAATATAGGTCTATGTTTTTAAAGATAATTTATAACTATACTACTAGACTATTTAAAATTTTTAATTAATATGCATATAACATTTCATAATTGTGAGAGTATTTCACATTATCTTATAGAATCTAGGTAACTATCTCAGTGGTAGATAGTCCTACTATTCCAATCATTCACATTAAAAGAACCCAGCAAGAATAAGTAGGTAAACACAAATCTGAGTTCCCTAACTACAAATTCCATTTTTCCATTTACTTCTTTTTTTTTCTTTTTCTCTTTGGTTTTGTTGTTTACATAGAGTATCCTTTATAATATTTTTGTTACTTCTATTACTTCATATACCTAGACCTTGACCTTGAAATAAAACTTGCTAGAAGTTTAGCTAATGTAAAAGTCTGCTTCTCACTAACTTCATCACTTAATAATACAGATATGAACAGGGATATTTGCTCAGAAAGCTGATACAGTACTTTTGTAGATGCTTTTAAAACTAAGAAATCTGTTTTTAAATATAAACTCATAGCGCTTCACTTTTGAGTCATGAAGAGGAGCTGAAATTCAATATCCTATTTTTATATATTTAAATTTATACGTAGTGTTTACTGAACTTGAGTACTTTCAAAGGACTTATTTATATGTTGCATTTTACTGCACTATTTTAAAGGCTCTTGAACAATGAAGTTATAAATAATAGATGTGCCTCCCAACCCCCACTCTGCCTTCTGCAAAAGATGATAAAAGGAACATATTTATTTACATTGATTTTTTTTCTCTGTTAGATATACTGTCGGAAAAGATTAAATTTCACTTCAGAATTACTCAGTCTTCCTCACTGTATATTTTCAAGTCGTGCCAAAATTATAATTAAACATGATTTTTTAAACAAGAATCTACACGTTGCAGAAAAATAATGATTACTTCTGCATAAGATAATTTACAATATGCTGCAATATTATGCAAGGGAAAATTGTTTCAGGTTTGGAAAGTACAGGGCACTAAAACATCCAACATGTGTTGTATGGGGATAATCAAACTTTAAAAGTTATTTCTGTAATGATGGAGTGGTGAGGTGTAAGTTAAGTAATGAGAAGAAAATATATATGAGGGGTATTCATGAACTGTGAAAAGTGCTGCTGTTCAATATTTAGTGTGCTAGTTCAGCAATTTGTAACTTGTGGCAATAGTCAGGCCTTTTAGAATTAAGTGCATCATTCTAGAACTAAGTGCTGTGTCTTACCATCTTACTTTCCCTCTACAATCCTATTTCCACCTTCACCTCCAGTCATATAGTAGATATTCTGTTAGCATGGATTTTCTTTATGGACTTAGAGCTGAATTGGTAATAATGTCCTAGTTGTGTAGCCACCTATAAGGAGTGCGACATAAACCAGTGAATGTGGTGAGGAGTAGGTAGGAGGAAACACAATTATTACTCATAGGATCTGGACTAATCATGTATGTCACAATCCACACATTCCAGCTTAACACTGGAAAACAGCCTTTCTGTGAGCTCCTGTTTTCAAAGAGCTATTAAAAGGGATGCTGTCATTTCTGTTGTTGTTGTTTTTTTCTGATGTTCTATTTATAAAAGAAAATAAAACAGTGTAAACAATCTGTTTTCCCCTACAGTAGTGTTTTTTTTTAACTATAGCTTGTGACTCAATGAAACATAAAGTTAAATTATTTGAATGGGCAAAATGGTCCACAGAACAGCAACACTCACATCACCTAAGAACTTGCTAGAATTATTCTTTCTCAACTCTGCCCTAGACCTACTGAATCAGAATTTGCATTTCCATAATACCACCAGCTAATTCTATTCATATTAAAGTGTCAGATATATTGTAATGTGTATATGCATGTGCATGTGTGCGGACTGAGTTGTGATATAAAATTTAATTCTTAGTGTGGGTTGTGGCCAAAAATGTTTCAAAGCCACTGCACTTCCTACAATAGTTCCCCAGGGCCAATTATAATAGTAGAACAGATAGCTAAAGTGACAAAACTAATTTAGTCTTCAAAAATAAGATTACGAACTAGGTATTATAATCTCCATTTTACAAATGAGGAAATGAAAGGTTAAAAATGTTAAGAGTTTGATAAATGTTACATATCTAATAAGTGACAGAGTTTGGATTTGAACCAAGGATGGTTATGCTGAATTTTAGTCTAGCAACAAACCACTCCTACAAATCAATATTAAAGATACCTTGTTAAATTATTTAAAAATTAATTGATTAACAGTAAAAAATATCATTTACAGGCTGCAATATGATTCCTCATAACTTACTCTTCGTGTGACAATCGGGTCAATTTCTCTTGGGTCTTTGTGAGCAAACATCATCAAGTCGGCATTCAGGGTGCGGATTCTCTGAAATCTCAGGCGAATATAGCGAGCGGAGGTGAATTCCAGCAGTTCAGGAGAAGGGTCATCGGCACTTGGTCTCCCATTGATCAAAGAGATGTGTATCTACACAATATGGGAAATGATTTAACAAGGAAAGTTACCAAAAATAAAATACCTGGCTTTTTCTGATTTTTCTCGGAAGAATAAAATTAAGCTTCACTTCTCTCAATTAGGCAGACACAGGTTCATATTTACTCCCTGGAATCTAGTAAAGTAATTGAGGAAGTTTACGGACCTTTAATACTTGTATAAGCAATTCATTTGTTTATATGTTAAGTGTTCTCTATATACTGTGATTCCCCATTTTCTTTTGTTCCAAGGCATGGCATCTACTTGATTTTCCTAGGATTTCCATAAAATCTTAAGTCGATCATTTTTTTCTGAAACTTATTATGTGCTAAAATTATTTCAGAATCTGGTATATAGTAGGAAACCAGAAAACTTGATTTAAAAAAAGTTACAAAATATCGGATAAAACAGGAACCCATCAGGAACTTAAAGTAATTCTAAAATTGAAACTATCTAATTATACAGCCTTAAAATATATACAGTGAAAATCGACACATTACAAGGAAACTAGACAAATCTACAGTCACAGTGAGAGATTTCAATAGGTTGTTTTTTTATTTTTTTTTAGAAATTGATAGATCAGACAGAGAAAAAATTACCAAAGATTTAACATAGTCTATGAAAAATACACTCTATGAAAATACATTAAAACCTGGATGGAACAGTAAATTTTTTAGGAAAACAATTAGCACAATTGACACCAGAAAAAACAAAATCTAATCATATAAAAATTGGAGAAATTAGCAAAGAATACCTTCTAAAGGTGCACAAAGCCCACATTCTCTCACAGGGATCTCGGGATAGAGAATTGTAATGAGGGAAAACTAACAAAACCGAAAGTACTCCTATTACAAATAAAAAAAAAATGATTTCCCTAATATCTGAAGAGCTTCTGTAAATCAGCAAGAAAGAAATATCAACAACTAACACAAAAACCCAAAAGATGTAAGGGACTATTCCAAGAAAAGGAAATATTACTGGCTGTTAAGCTTTCGATAAGTCAATGAACTTCACTCATAATAACAGCAGCTAATTTAAAACACAACAAAAAACTTTTCCCATTTTTTAATGTTGTTGAAACCTAAAAATGCGTTTAATACTCTCTGATGGCAAGACTAAAGACATACAGGCATTCTCAAACACTTACAGGTGTGAGCGTAAATGGCACAAACCACTATGAAGGTGAATTCAGGAATAACTATCAACACTACAAAAGCCTAGAGTTTTGACCTAGAAATCCCACTTATGGGAAAATATCCTACATATATTATATATATGTATATGGCATTTTATTGTAATAGCAAAAGACTGCAAACAATCTAATTACCATCAATAATGTACAACTGGTTAAATAAGTTCTACATCTATATAATGAATTATGTGCACCATACAAAGAAATGAAGAAACTCTCAATATACTCAAGAAGTACAGTACTTCACGTTTTCTGTACTTTGTAAATGCATTATTATTCCCTATACAATAAATCAAATAGAAATTATTCAAGAAACTTGAAATTGACTCATAGGTTTTGGACAGAAAACATACACACACACACACACACACACACACACGCACACACACATACACACACACACACAGGAGGCTAAGAAGACTGGGATGTGAGAAGAGTCTGTGCTGGTCTGAGGGTTGTCCCAGAACACAACAGTCTGTACATACACTGGGAAACTGTGACTTGGGATCACCTACAGGAATTTTCATCCACTTTTGCAAGATGATAAATCATGTGTGTTAATTATGTTTTTTGACAGGGGAGGCAATGATATGTTTCCATTCCTAACATCCTGCATTTAGATAATCCCCGAGAGCTTTTACAAACTGACTGCCAATAAACTACCGAATCACTAGAAAAATAAATATAGCAAACTCTGGATGAGAAACTAATTCTGATGCCACAAAGAATAAATTCAAAATGGCTCGTGAGAAAAATATGAAATGTCCTAGCTATTTGAGTCTACCTTCGATACTTAGTAGAGAATAAATTCACTTAATCAACACATTTGAGGCTGATAGAATGCAAAATCTTCCAAAACACTGAATCTCAAAATACTGAATACTCTCCCTCTAATGTAGGAAGTTCTAAAAGATTTAAGTAGGTCTTGTATATTCCACAGTTCTGGCACCTAGCAGGTGAGCCAGCAATACGTTTAAAATTAAGTTGTCTGTGTGACTTATGAATGTTATCAATTAAGTGTAAAGAATGAATAAATAGACACATGAAGCAATGAAAATTCGTTACCCTTAGAGATTTTGGCATCCAAAAAATCACCAGTGCCCTTGAATTCATGCTTAAATTTGTATCTTATCAAACTCTTTTTATTGCTTCTAAAAGTGCTCCTTGAAATAAAAGAGAAAATCACCACATGTCCAGGATTAAAATTATTAAATTTTATTTGGTGTTAATGCTATGGGAACCATATTTGTACTGTATATGGAATCAGTCAGTTCCTCATTTAAACATACAGGAACTTTAAAAAATGGTGCACATGCTCTCATTTAGGTTAATAAACCATATGATAGCAATATAGAGGATTCGGCAAAAGAACATTTCTCCTCACAGCTTCGGTATTTTCATCAAGCCACTCTGCCAAGAGATCTTGTGAGTATAGTTAGTCCCAAGCTGTTTCTGGGACATAAAACCAGCCAGCTGTTTGGCCATGTTGTGTGCAGCTTCCTTCTATCATTTTTTTTCCCACTCTCCTTCAAAATAAATCATAATATTAGATAGGATATTTCCACTGGCACTTTGCTGTGTAATTCCAAGTCCACTGGAAAGCTTAGCATACTTCCTGATCTCCTGTGGGGCGACAACTGGAGGGTGTCTATCTTCAAAAAGATGAAAAGTGTCAGTCCTTAAGACCACCGCTGTCTTGCTGCGAGACCGTGGGAAGCCTGTGGCAGTCTGGTATCTTCTGAAATGATTTCCATTACAGACATGTTGGAGAGTGTATGTTCATGCTGTCAGAGGAATTCATTCCAACTGAAAATATCAGCCTGATTAACAGCCGGCTTTCTAGATTTTAAAATTATACTCTTCTTTGAAATTAGTTTGCACAGATAAATAAAAATTAAAAAAAAAAAACCATGAGAAATATCTTTGTTTATGACCAAATGTCTAAATCAATATTATACTCTACCCATCTAAATTAATTCTGTTATTAGTGTAAGCATACTCTTTAAATCACATCTCCTTTGCAGATGGATAAGACCTCTGTGCTTTGATAGTGTTTTTGCCTTTATGATTAGAATATAACTTAAAAATAGTTTTTTGCAGCAATTAATCAATTCTAGTATGGATACTTGTCCCTTATTATTATGTTTTTCTATTTATATTACTACAGTTGTTTTAGATTTCTGGAAGAACTACAATCCTAATATGTTCCCCCATGATACAAGTTTATTGACTGAATGGATAGGTGGGAGAATGATCGTTAAAGATGATTAATAATTATCAGAAACTTTGAAATGAGTAGTACTCTCTTCATATATTTTAAAATCCCATTTTCTTTCGTATTTTTTATTTAAGAGAGAGAGAGAGAGAGAGGGCAAGCAGGAGAGAGGGGGCAAATGGTGAGAGAGAGAATCTTAAGCAAACTCCCCACTCAACACAGAGCCCAATGTAGGGTTTGATCCTATGACCTTGGGATCATGACCTGAGCCAAAATCAAGAGTTGGAAACTCAACCGACTGTGCCACCCAGGTGCCCTTAAAATCCCATTTTTATTACTAGTCTGTAAGTGTGCCAATGAAATAAGTACAACAACTTGAGAGTGAGGTGATCCCAGGAGATAGAGCAATAAAATCCATAGGTGCTGGATGAGATTAGCTATCTATAGCTGTGGTCAAAGAATCTGTATATAAATGGGTGGCTGAGACTCGGGGGAACCTCTTAAATCCAATCATGCTTAATATAATATTTTAGAGAGGGAGAATAAGATTTCAATAACTTTGAAAAATGAGCCTAATCACTTTTATTTTGTCCTGGGAGGAAAAAAAAGGCATATATTTGGAGGAAGGGGGTAAGCTGTGGGAAGCTTAGGAAAAGGGGATATAGCAATAATTTGTCACTGTGTTCTGGCACAGAGCAAAGGCTCTGGTTCTGGCTCCAGGTGGTCAATAGAAACCCCCAAATGATCACTCATCAGTCCTCACCATACTTGATCCATTTGCAGCTTTTAAAACAACTGATGACTCCCATGTTTTGGACACCACACTGTCCTGGTCTTCTTCCTACCTCTCCCACTACCTTTCTCAATCTCCCTCACCGTTTCCTACCTTCTCTTCCCCCCGACTTTCTAATATTGGAGTAGTACAGTGCCCAGTCTTTGGCCACCGCTCTTCTATCCACACTTACTCGTGTGATGATCCCATCAAAGCTCACCAATTTAAATGCCATCTCTAATTGTAGGATTATATAATAATTATATATAATATATGTATAATTATATGTATGATTAATGAAAGTAAAACACATCCCGTGGCAAAAAATACCTACGTGCATATGTACATACATACCATCTATACTGATGTCTCCCACACCTGTATCTTCAGGCCTAACCTCTACTCTGAAGGTCAGGATGCAGAATCCAACTGCCTTCTGGATATACTGATGTGGCTCCCAAATAGGTATCTCAACCTTATATCTCACACTGAGCTCCTGCTCTTCATTCCTCAATCTTCCCAACTTCACTAAATAATTTCAGCTTTTCAGCTACCCAGGACCAACAACTTGGGAGTCCCGCTTGACTGCTTTTGTTTTCTGTGTTCCGGCATCCAATTTGTCTACAATCTTCTTAGCTTTACCCTCAAAATCTATCCAGCACCCAAGCACTTCTCACCACCTCCCCTAAAGCCCTCTTGGTGTAGACTCCCCCTCAGGCACCGCAGGAACTTCCCAGCAGTGCTCGCTCCTACCACTCTCACCACTCTAGAATGTATTTGCAACCATAGAAGCTATTTGTTTATTTGTTTGTTATGGTTGTTTCAAGTTTTTAGTAAATGTGTCCATGAACTTATTCTTTGTATCTTCTGAAAACAAAAATCGCAAGTTTATTTAAAAAAAAATTTTTTTTCAACGTTTATTTATTTTTGGGACAGAGAGAGACAGAGCATGAACGGGGGAGGGGTAGAGAGAGAGGGAGACACAGAATCAGAAACAGGCTCCAGGCTCTGAGCCATCAGCCCAGAGCCTGACGCGGGGCTCGAACTCACGGACCGCGAGATCGTGACCTGGCTGAAGTCGGACGCCTAACCGACTGCGCCACCCAGGCGCCCCAAAAATCGCAAGTTTAATATTAATGATTTAAAATACTATACACCAGGGGCGCCTGGGTGGCTTGGTCGGTTGAGTGTCCGACTCCCGTCGGGCTCTGTGCTGACAGATAGGAGCCTGGAGCCTGCTTCGGATTCTGTGTCTCCCTCTCTCTCTGCCCCTTCCCTGCTCATGCTCTGTCTGTCTCTCTCTCTCTAAAATAAATAAATGTTTAAAAAAATTTAAATACTGTACACCAAAGCCTACTCTTACTATGCTGCATGTTAGTCCATGATTTCTTTACTTCTGTTGGCCAGATGATCTTCAGGAATTTCTGCAGAGTCCTCTTCAACAGATTATATGCAAGAAGTGAAAAGTGGCCAGCAACTATCCGAAAGAGGGTGAGCCACAGCAAAAGAGGCCCATTCCCAGAGCAAGCCCCGTGCCATAATCATATTCAACGTGAGCAGACTGCACCCAAGTTGTCATTTCCTGAATGGGAGCAAAAGTTCTTAGTCTCCTCTACACTTGGCGCTTCAACAGCTATCTTGCATATTCTCTTGAGCTCTGCATCTGTTTCAGGGAGCTCTCTAAAAATTCCTTTGGAAACATAGCTCCACTCCTGTCATTATTTTACTTAAAACCTTCCAATGCCTTTCTATTTCACCATCAGTAAAAGCCAAAATCTTTACAATGAACTCAAATGATCCCAATGCCATTTGTACCTCAAAACACTGACAAAGAAAACAGTAACTTCAAGAACTCCTTTCCTGCTCTTTCTCTACTCACAATACTCCAGCTCGACTGCCATCTTTGCTAGAACATGCCAGATAGGATTTGGCCTTTGGAACTTCGTACTTGGAGTTCCCTTGCCTGGAACGTTCTCTTCCCAGATACTGCAGTGCTCACTTTCTCATCTCTTTCCAACCTTGTTTAGATGAGGTCTTCTCGGTGACTCTCTAATTACAGTGCAAATCTCATCCTGGCATTTACTCTTCTTGCTACCTGCTCCAATGTTGTCCATAGTACTTTTCTTCTACCATAACATGAATATGATTTGCTTATTTACCATAATGATTATTTCTCTCCCCTCTCTGGATCATAAATCACAAGAGTTCAGGAATTTTGATCTGTTTACTTAACTGAAATAATCCCCAGCATGTAGGACAGCATCTAGCAAAACTTAAGTGTTAGGTATAAATTTCTGAATAAATGCTACTTAAGTAAATCCTAAGTATTTAACAAATTCAACTAGCTTTCTACCTCAAAAGCAATTTAATAAATTAATGAAATTTTCTTAATATTAGATGAGTAAATCTTTGAGTGTGCAAATATTTCCACAAAATGAAATTAAAGTCAGTAATCCCCTGTATCATGGTCTACCCAAGCATTTTGAGTTAAGTTGATTTTGAGAAAATTAGGAAATTACAGCTTTGATTCATGATTTTCTTAAGTCAAAGTCTACTGCATTTATTTTTATTGGTTAAACATTAGTTAACTTTATTCTCTTTTATACCAAGGTTTCACTTAACAGGCTATTCTCAGCTGGGAAGAACTAATAAATATGTTTTCTGAGTCATGAGACATGTATGTGAACTTAAGATCTACTCAACTGTATGTTGTCAGCAGAGCAAAGTGGACCTTTCCCATTGCTCAGATTTTTCTTTTCTTTTCTTTTTTAATTTTTTTAAAAATGTGTATTTATTCTTGAGAGAGAGAAAGGTAGAGCACAAGAGGGGGGGAGGGGCAGAGCGAGAGGGTGACACAAAATCCGAAGCAGGCTCCAGGCTCTGAGCTGTCAGCACAGAGCCCAACATGGGGCTTGAACTGACATGCCATGAGAACATGGCCTGAGCTGAAGTCAGACGCTTAACCAACTGAACCGTCCAGACGTCCCTGGTTAGTTTTTTATGCAAATTGTATTCTGGCTATCTCAGTGTCCAATCCATAAATTTGAAGTACTATTATTTACAAAAGAGTTCATAAAAAACAATAAATTATATTAAAATTATAGAACAGATTCCTTAAACTCTATGGACTGGCAAGAACAATCAATAAGGTTAATTGACAGTGACATAGTGCCTTATTTCTAGAAGAAGTGTTTTTTTGCTAAAATATATAATCATCTTTATGGACTGTTTAGTTTTGTTAGATTTAACTGAATAGTTATTAAGAAATAACCTTCCTTACCTTATCAAAAAAAATTTTATTGCAATTTGTTAAACCCTTTCAAATCAATGCATTATTTTTAAAGACTTAAAAATGTGAACATTTATGAATATATGAAAATTAAGGCCTGGGTAATAAAAATACACCAAACAAAGAATAATGTGACATAATATATCATTTATAACACCAGTTAATAAAATATCTAAACATTTCATACTGGAGATTTTCCTATCAAGAATCTTTAGGGCCTTAATGAGGAAATGCGATACTATGAATTTAACCTTTTTTCAGTCCATTTTTTCTAGTTATATCAAACACATTTTATTGAAGTCCTCATTTCAGTTTCCTTTTCCCCATATTTTGTTATTTGTTCCAACTAATAGCTGGCATTTTAATGATTACTTTTGTTAAATCAATCATTGCTCATTTGTGCATCCAGGAAATGAAGTACTATGAAGGCTTAAAACACATGCTTACAAAGCTTTATCTCTGGTCCACCTCTTCACACTTCAATATTTCTCATTCATTCATTTAGCCAATCATTCATTCAAAAATATTTATTGGCTACTTACTA
The DNA here is from genome assembly GCF_014898765.1 of Herpailurus yagouaroundi. Classification (NCBI taxonomy): domain Eukaryota; kingdom Metazoa; phylum Chordata; class Mammalia; order Carnivora; family Felidae; genus Herpailurus; species Herpailurus yagouaroundi. The sequence continues at coordinate 36,056,113 of NW_024412429.1, forward strand.
TATTCCAAATCACTGAGTCATTTTTCACTTCTTATTTTGTGCTGTGGTCTATCTCATCTCTGGGCTCCTTTTCCAAACACCTCGTCTGTCTCCCCACTGCTCCCCGTTTGTACAGATATACTTTATGTATCATTCATCTCTCAGCGTTGATGCCGATTCTTTCTACCATGAACACCTCTGTGTCCTGTCTAGGAGCTCCTCTTGTGAATTCTCTGAGCTCCCGTGACTCTCCCCTATTATCACAGCCTGTTTACTTGCTTGTGTTGTATCTGTTAATAGACTATAAGTTCAATGAGAATGGGAACTTCATCTTATTTCCAATATAGTCCCAGGGCTTAACATAGTGAGTAGTACATAGTAGATTCTCAATAATTATTTACTGAAAGAATAAATCAATATCTGTGCTCAAATATTAGAGACTATGATAGAACCTCCAACCAGCTAACCCTTTCCCCATTTACAAATCATGTATTATGTATGTCATTTTAAAATTGATTTTGTAAAATTAAAAATAGAATCAACCTATGACCCAGCAATAGCACTGCTAGGAATTTACCCAAGGGATACAGCAGTGGTGATGCATAAGGGCATATGCACTCCAATGTTTATAGCAGCACTTTCAACAATAGCCAAATTATGGAAAGAGCCTAAATGTCCATCAACTGACAAATGGATAAAGAAGATGTGGTTTATATATACAATGGAATACTACTTGGCAATGAGAAAGAATGAAATCTGGCCATTTGCAGCAACACGGATGGAACTGGAGGGTATCATGCTAAGTGAAATAAATCAGTCAGAGAAAGACAGATACCATATGTTTTCACTCATATGTGCATCTGGAGAAACTTAACAGAAGACCATGGGGAAGGTGAAGGGGAAAAAAAAAGTTACAGAGAGGAAGGGAGGCAAACCATAAGAGATGCTTGGATACTGAGAACAAACTGAGGGTTGATGGGGCTGGAGGAGAGGGGAAAGTGGGTGATGGGCATTGAGGAGGGTACTTGTTGGGATGAGTACTGGGTGTTGTATGGAAACCACTTTGACAATAAATTATATTAAAATTAAATTAAAATTAAATTGATTTTGTACATATTTTACCTGTATTTTTAAATCCAATTATTGGATGTACATCAGGAATTTTAGCATGAATTTCGCTTACCATAATTGAACAAATCTCACTAGAACTGCAACAGTTCAAGTTCCTAAAAAGACATAGGAGTATCTCTGTAGCCCTAATATTTAGATAAATCAACAACAATAAAAAATACTTAAGCTGAGCCACTGCTGAAGAGAAAAATAATGGAGTATCTGTGTAGAAAGGTGTACTTCCCTTCAGATGCCTCAACATTCTTACTTAACAGAACTAGAAAAATTTTTTTCATACATAGTACAATGCACTGACTTAGTTTGGAAGGTCCTTAATAAACATCCCACCATCATTATAAGTTTACAAGCCTAACCAAAACTACTCTTCTATGGTTCGTGACTACTGAGCTACATGAAAAGTAATATTTTAATATGTAAAATATCAAGGACTGTGTGTGACTTTAACTTCCTTAACTAACACATTTCAATACCGGGAAACATTGTCTTAATGAACCATTTAAATATGACTGTATCATTGAGTATTCTATCCTTAAGCCTAGTCTTAATGGATCTTCCATTATCCTGTAAGACAATATTTTGCTTTTGACACTGACTTGGTTCCAACTGCCCCTGAAATTTAAATTGCTTTTCTCTTGTTTTTCTCCTTCTCTTTCTCCTTCCTTTTTTCTTTTTTTTCATAATTATAATTCTTGCATTTGTCATTTCTGGATGAAATCTTTACCTTCCATGAACTATTTAAACAGATTCTTCACTGTTAAAATAGTAGTCATTAATAAATTGTAGCATAATACTAAAACCAGTTCTCTTCAAAGAGTATTTGTCATGTTTTTACTTTTCTTGTCTCCTAGTTAAATTAGTTAAAATATTGCACTCCAAAGGTTGGCATAGCTTCTCTACTGGTCAAAGAATACCTGTCTTGTCTATCTCTCTCTCATTTTATATCAGTTACTTCTTTTTTCTACCAACAGCACATTTCGTGTGGTAGCACTAACTCATGTGGAACTACTCAATACACAAAAGGACAACATTTTTTAGAAAAATGAAAAATAGAAACAAAGTCTCAGATGGTTTAGGAGTTTCAATTTTCTCAAAATTTCAAAACTGGTATGATCCTTTTTTCCAAAAGCTTCTGGTGGTCTTCTTGCTTTCTACAACTCAAACCAAACCAGCAAAACATTTACTTCTAATCCACTTGTTCAAGAGAAGCTTAAGTTAGTTCCATCTGAAATATGCCCAGATGGGTTAACCATAATCCATCATAACTGAATGGAAGATCTCAGTATCATTCCCACTGGTCATGATGTATACAAGGAACATTGACAACTAAATCCCTCAAATTTTCAAAAAGAGAAAACTATTACCAAGTGCAAATATAATTCCCCCTACTTTTATGTGTGCTCTAAAAGAATCTTGACAGGCGGGTGCTCATTGTACCTCTATTTTAAAATTTATGATTATTTTCAAATAATGATTTTTAATTTTTTTAATGTTTTTATTTATTTTTGAGAGAGAGACAGAGAGTGAGCAGGGGAGGGTCAGAGAGAGAGGAGCAGAATCCGAAGCAGGCTCCAGGTTCTGAGCTCTTAGCACAGAGCCTGATGTGGGACTCGAACCCATGAAAGCAAGATTATGACCTGAGCCGAAGTTGGCCACTTAACCAATTGAGTCACCCAGAAACCCCTCAAATAAGGATTTTTAAAGAGTACTCCAAGTTAAAAATTCCTTATTACTTGTGTTTTTCCTTTTCCAGCTAAAGTACATAATATTTGCATGGAAAAAAGAAGAGTTGTCAAAATAGGTTTTCTTGATCTCTTTTGGGAGCTTCTTATTTAAATTTTATCAAATGCACATGCCATTACTAAATCTTTGTGCTGTCAAGCTAAGACTATATAGGGATCCAGACATCTTCTGAAATTCATAGCCAGGAAAGAATCTGAGAGGAGTTGCTTCAGCGCAGGACGTGAAGGAAAGTCACCAGAAGGAAAGTTCTCTCACTCTCCTCTAACATTTGCTTTGTGCCAAATTTTGTTTTGGGTGTGCCTCCACCAGAGACAGACTGAGAGAATAGTTTTGTTAGTCATCTATTCCAACTTCACAGCTAGTTCAGAAATTTCTTTGCAACATAAAAACAATAGTTACTATTGTGTACTTACTGGATACCAGACCTTCTTGCATGTGATGTGTGTATACTAATTCATAGAGTATTAACTTATTTAAAGCTTTCGACAATCCTTTGAGGTTGGTGTTGTTATTATGTCCTTTTTTAAGTTTATTTAATTTGAGATTGAGAGAGAGAGAGAGAGAGAGAGAGAGAGCAAACACAAGTGGGGGAGGGGCAGGGAGGGAGAGAGAAAATCTCAAGCAGGCTCCGGGCTGTCAGCCTAGAGCCTGAAGTAGGTCTCAATCCCACAAACTATGAGATCATGACCTGAGACAAAATCAAGCGCTGGTCACTTAACAGACTGAGCCACCCAGGCACCCCTGTTATGTCCTTTTTTAACAAGAGAAAACATATATTGGCATTTTAACAATATGGCTAGGTTCATATAGGTAAGATTTGTTCCAGTTCTGACTTCGTTGGTTGAGCTCCTCAGCCCAACACCACACTACCTCATAGACTGGAAGTTGTATAAGTGCTTGTTGAACAAATAAAAGTCAGTCATCGAGGCACTATTTGCAGACTTCTATCAACAAGAAGCTCGCCTCTGGGAGGAGAACCTTTCCCATGCACCTTCCCTCCATTCTTTCATTTGCCCTTCTTGCATTTCAATCCTATCCATGACTGACCCTAGTATTTTAATTCCACTTTCTCTTTATTACCCTGCTCTTGCTCCTCTGGAATTATCTATATTGTTTGATGTCCCCAGCTCTTGGCTTTTCTTCATTAATTTGAGTCAGATTTATCCTACTGGTTTTATCCACTTTAAACTTTGTGAGGGAGATTGCTTACTATGCTCCAGGGTACCACTCAGGACCCACCACTAGAACAGATGGAGGCCGGCCTCCTGAGAAGGGGCAGGGATGAAGAGTAAAGGACAAAGGATCACTAAGCCAAGAACAATCTCAGACCTGATTCACACTTCCTGGCATTGATCCTTATCAGTAGTGGTCCTCCTGGTAAACAGATGCATAGCTCACAACCAGAACATGTCTAAGAGTTGAAGTCTAAAGCATCAGTTATCCAGAAAAGAACTAACAACCTCCAAGGTCTTACTAACATCACAGTAATGAAATGGGTTATGACACATTTAGTACTTAAGGATTAAGCATTCACTGGTGCGCAAAAGAATTAATTTACAGCTTACAGAAAAATCTAAGTAGGAAGTACTAAAATCTTAAATTATAGAAAGAAGGGGAAAAGAATATGCTAATACCAAACATAAATATCTGTGAAACTAACATGCTTTTCCTTACCGTGGAGAGCTGTTAGAGAAAGTCCCAGACAGAAAAAAAGCCACCAAGAGTACAAGTGACCCACATTGGTAGGACAGAACAATCAGTACACTTGAAAATATAATAAGAGCACAAAGGAAAACTTAAGCAACATTTTCCTGTTTTGTTCTCCGTCCTTGTGTGGGAACACTTGTTTAAAATTAAAATAAAATCTTGGAGCAGGAAGTCTAAATACTGCGCCAGATCCTGTGTCATTAGATTGGAACAAAACCTAGATGAGTGCTTGAAAAAGAAATTCAGAATTCAGTCTCTCTTCCATTCTTATTCTCTGACTCAAGGGCTCCAGAGAGCAATTGTGTGCATGTGTGTGTTTGTGTGTGTGTGTGTGTGTGTGTTGTAAATATATAAATGAAACACTGTAAAAATACATTAATTTGATTTTTATCCCATTTATATAAAAGCAGCATTGGGGGGGGGGCTGTTGATGCTCTCACGTAGGTTCATGTTCAGAAAGGTTCTACCTCAAACAAGGTATGAGAGACTTTAAATTATGAAGTGATACTTCTGGTTAGGGAAGAGTTTGTACACAGACATACGTTTCTCGGGATTGAGCATGTCCCCCTAGGCTGCCTCTGTATTTCTAACATCTGTAACATATCTGCACGCTAACTGGTGTCCCTAAATGGTGACTGCCCACGTGCCTTCATCCTTGAATCCTTGCCTGTTCACTCCCTGCTCTCACCAAAGTAGGGACAGGCAGGCTCACTCTCTGAACATTCCTTTCTTTGCCACCTTCCTCTCCTCTCTTATTTTTGCTTATGTTATTAATTTATTGTTGTCTCCATATCCATATCTTTACTTCTCCCTCTCTCTCTTCTATCCTTCTCTTTCTCTCTCTTTCTAAAACTCTTATCTTGCTTCATGTCATCTGTAGAGTGAAATTGTACATGGTTGGTCAAATTTCTAGGCTTTCAAGTGAAATCACGTGTTCTATTATCTAATTACGGCCTCTAGCCCAGTTTTTTGAAACTTTAGGTTTCCCCTTTCCAATCTTAAGATTTTTCACTGCACAAAGAGTAAAATAATAAACAAAAAAATAAGGTTTTTTTTTTTTTTTTTTTTTACAGAACAAAACTTTTTCATTCCATAACTGAGGGAGTTTTATTCCAGTGGGTTTATAAACCTGAGTACCAATGAGTCTGTGTGTGTGATGGTAAGGATTCCTGTACATGTATGCTTTTCTAATTTTGGCTAGGCTAAGCTTGTGCCAGATGCTTTGTGTCATTGTGTGCATGTGCGTTTGTGTGTATTTTGAGATAGTTAATCACAGTTTAAGACCATGTGTGTTGGAGACAGACTGCTTGAGTTCAGATTCTGGCTCGGCCACTGACTACTGGCATGAATTTAGGCGCCTTAATCTCCGTGTCTCAATTTCCCATGTAAAAGGTAAAATACCTTTGTATGGAAACCAATTTGACAATAAATTTCATATATTGGAAAAAAAAAAGGTAAAATACCCTCATATCGTGCTGTTTGCTGAATCAAAAGAGGTAATTCATACCCGAACAGAAAACAGAAAAATGCCTAGCACATACAAAAAACTATTAGGTGGTGGTTGTCGTTACTCTTGAGAAAGTCAGAAAAATAATACAAATGGTTTTGTGTCTCTCTGCTAAGCAGGATATGCTGCGCCCTTTACAGAAGCTACCTACTACCAACCTGGATGGCGTCAGACAACATAAATAGCAGTGGCAAGGTTCCCTCCCACGATGGAAAGGTGATTCTGGAAATGCCAAGAATGTTGGACATCCATGGGAGACGACGCATCAAGAGCAGGCCATGTGCCTGCATTTTACCTTCTTATTCATACCCAATTTTGCACAAGTAACGAAGACAAAGAAACATCAGAGGGGCTTCCTGGCTCAAATCTCCTCCAGCTCTGTGCTGGGCTGTCGCTCTGGGGATGGCCTATATTTCCATCTGCCGACATGCCGGCCTTCGGGGCTGACGACACAACAGGTGACGAAGTGCAACACTAGGGTTGCAGGAAGAGGAGGCTGTACAACGACTGACATCTGGGCAGGAGTTGGTGAGAAGACAAAGATGATGAAGAAACGGATGTGATGTGAGAAGGGACTCTACCCATCTGACCTCATGCTGAAAATTTCATTGGCGTCACCAGGTTTGCAGCACACACTGTGACGTGCACTGAGCATTCAGCAATATCAAAGTTTTTTTTATTTTTTTATTTTTTTATTTTTTTTATTTTTTAAAAATTTTTTTTTCAACGTTTATTTATTTTTGGGACAGAGAGAGACAGAGCATGAACGGGGGAGGAGCAGAGAGAGAGGGAGACACAGAATCGGAAACAGGCTCCAGGCTCTGAGCCATCAGCCCAGAGCCTGATGCGGGGCTCGAACTCACGGACCGCGAGATCGTGACCTGGCTGAAGTCGGACGCTTAACCGACTGCGCCACCCAGGCGCCCCTCAAAGTTTTTAAAAAGGGCTTCATTGAGAAGGTTTAGTGTGAACTTTGCCTGCTTTACGGAACAACAGCAATAACAAACACAAACCATGTCAACAGTATCCTACATTCAGGTTCCTCCCATTGTTCTGTAACAGAGGTGGATCATAATCATTTATTTACTAGGTTTGTAGGCTGCTGGCTCTGCATACCCCTGACATCTGCACAGCACCAACAGATCTCTAGTCCCTTCAAAGACACAGAGTGCACCAAGGGACCTCTCCTCCCACACAACCAGAGGATGAAGTTTTCTGTAGATTGACTGAGTACACAGTGTTCTTGTTCCTTTGCTGGATTCACACTAATAACTGACCACAGGAAGCCGTGGGGCCATGCCCTCAAAGAAGCTCTGATACAGCTCGTGATGTTGGTTAGCTGGCAGGGGGTGGGGACATGCTGAAATTCGGGGCCTCATTTTCTGCAGGAATTCATGCAGACTTGTGAATATTAGACACATTAAAACTCGAGAAAAATGAAGAAACTGCTGGTACAAGGTCACTGATCATTACTGTAAGTTATTTATCTAAAGTGGATTTTGTTTCACAACATTCCCTTTTCTCTTTCCCCTTGACAAACACAGTGTGAATGAAAGGTAAAGGGAATAAAACATTTAATCAATCATCCAGGGGCCAGGGCTGAATTGCTTTCTGTTATACATTGGCTGCCAAGTTCGCAGAATCAGGTTTGTTTTCAATTATTTGTAATATGCTTTCCCAGAAGAATTTATAATAGGCTGTTCAGGCACTGTTCCCTTTTCTATTAATGACAAAAATACAACTGTTCCTCCTTAGCAAAAAGAAAAGGAGTTAAATTAGCAAAATTGTTATAAATAGTGCTGCCGGGCTTAAGAGTTTTGGGTTTGTTTTCATTCTAAACTGGCTCCAATGCAAAATGGTAACAAGATGGTTGCATTTCTTCTTCCCTCTCACTGTGTTTATTTCCAAAATAAGAAGCTAACAGTCTCTTCTGGAGATAGTTTATACTAACTACACCTGTAAAATGCACATACACTTAAAGATGAGTGTAGGTCATGCCTATCCGTGTGGCCTTTGTGGTGGTTATAGCTGTGAATGTGGTTCCCTGAAAAAAAGGTACAGTGTAAGACCAGTGAGTATTCGTGGGCCAGAATGCAATGCTTCCAACCTCTCCACTTCTAGAACGACCTTCTCTCGTTCATGTCAGCCTTCCCTGACCTGTATCTTTTCCCTAGTCCTCCCATATCCCACCACTATCACCATCTTCAGCATCTCTAAGTCCGATAAGCTATGAACGAAAGTCTTCGACTCATTAATAGGAGATGCCATTCCTTATATGAGGTCTAGGTATGGCGGTCTTCTGGGAAATACAAGTAAGATTCTCTGAATTCCTATTTCCCAAGGGGCTTATTACCTCCCGGGAAGACGATGTACAGACTTTTCTAATTCTAATCATCTCACTCCACAGGGTAGGGTCAGAGACCACAAGGGCCATGCTGCAAAGCCCTTTTATTCACAGTGTACCAGAGTACATCCCTAAAAACCTGGTTTTGAAAAATCTTGGGCCCATGACTGGCGTCAGTATGGACGCCAGTATTTGTGGGTTTTTTTCTGAAAATCTGATTAATATCCATCCCCCTCTTTAACTTCATTTCTGATAATTCACCTTCTTTTCTGTTTCTCACCCTTTCTTCCCTATCATTATTAAGCTCTTTCACAGATACATCTCCTGACCTTCCTATCCTCTGGTAATGTGCTTTAGCTGAATTAATCCTTCCTCTTAACTGCTATATCCATACCACTGTTTCTTTAAAATTCCTTTACTGAGCCTCTAAAGTATGTTATTTAAAAAAATTAAATATTTAACTTATTCTCAATTCCAATTCAACACATTGTATATACTTGGATCTCTTCTGTGACATTTATATATTCCTATTTGTTTCCCGTGGTATATTTAACAAACAACATGACGGTACTGATAAAGAGAAAGGAAAACATTCTTTTAAGACCTAAACCTCATATCAAATTATACAATCAGTAGAGAAGCACACATCCACCACAACGATCTTGTTTCTTCTTCAAGTAAAACATATGTAGGTCAACAAACTAGTGAGCAACTCAAAAATAAGCAACCCAGAATTTATACCTCTAAATGAGTGCTGCCCTTTCCAAATAATTATTTTGAAGTGTACTACTTATAACAATATTGCCTTTTCCCTAATCATTGTAATACTTCTTGTGCCTTTCATTAGTCCTGATAATTTCCTATAAGTGGCAGGAGGAAGTCTATTTCAAAAACAGAGATTAATGAGGAAAAAGAAAACAGGTCACAAATATCAAAAGCCAGAATAGAAATAGAAAAGCAAGCTGGAGATAGAATAGGACACAGATCACAGAGCCTGCCCGCATGTTTTCTCCACTACCCATAATTCCAGAGCTCTTGTCCGCTGCAGCATATCTTAGGAATCAACCACAGGGAAGTACTGGGAAATATTAACGATTTAAAAAAGGAACTGGTAACCAGAGATAGTTTACCTGAGAAATCTTTTCCTTCATTATAAAATCAAATCCTTGCAGCCCGCTGAAGACAAATAATCATTCACCATGGAAAGGATTTTACTAGGTCAGTCACTTATACAAAAAGACTTAGAGTTGGAACACACACGCACATACACACACAAAAACCCTGCTGAAAATATTCAATATGCTTGAAACTTAAGTCTAATTTATAATTCTGCCTGCTGCTGTTTTTAGCCATTAATAGCATTAAAATGCAACAGGTGAAATCAATTTCAACACATTACCATTTCAGTGTAAAAACTCAAATTTATAAAGTAGCATACCCTATCCTTACACATCATTGAATGGATTATGCTAATAAATTGTGTTTCTCTTTAACTTTGAGAAGCAGAAGAACAATTACGGGTCATCTAAAATGTCCTTCCAGGGGCGCCTGGGTGGCGCAGTCGGTTAAGCGTCCGACTTCAGCCAGGTCACGATCTCGCGGTCCGTGAGTTCGAGCCCCGCGTCGGGCTCTGGGCTGATGGCTCAGAACCTGGAGCCTGTTTCCGATTCTGTGTCTCCCTCTCTCTCTGCCCCTCCCCCGTTCATGCTCTGTCTCTCTCTGTCCCAAAAATAAATAAACGTTGAAAAGAAAAAAATTTTAAAAAATAAAAAAATAAAAAAATAAAATGTCCTTCCAGTTTGTGGAATAGGTTGGGTTTGTATTTCAATGAACATCTGTTCGACAAATTGAAATGCTAATTATGATTTATCATTTCCGTGACATCAAATATCCACACAGTAGTAAACATTGATGACTATTTTTTTTCAGTTTCACCCAGATGTTTGGCATCTCATAAGACACCACCTTAGTTTTACATAAAAATAAAGTATTTCTTGAGTGAATATGAGTGAAGTGGTGGGTACTTCATTTTCTTCTCACTATGTAAAATTCAACTGGCAAGGCTTTTAGGATATCATAAATGAAACTATTTAAAAATAAATGCCTTTCAAAGTTTTATAAATACAACTAAAAGCCAGAATCAACATCTAATTATACAATCAATGTTGTAAATGGTCTTCAGAGAAAGTGTCTAAGTTCTGACTTTATCCTTCAGATCTTACTTCCAGAATATACCATTGTGATATATTCCGATAAGACAATTTGGAATATGAATCTTGAAGGACATAAAAGAGCATACACTAATTTGTTTGCTTTTGCTTAATGTATACCAAGGCTTGGGCTTCCCTACACCCTGCCTGGAAAACCCTGGTCAAGTTCTTCTCTATGGGTCTTCTCTATGGGTTTCTCCTGAAGCCATTTCTTTTTTCTTTTCATTAGGAAGCGAAACGGAATTAGCAAATAGTTAAGTTGCTTATTATATAAATCACACCGAGGTCTGAGTGCACATTTCCCAAGATTGCTTTCACAGCCGGCAACAGAGAGAATATGTAACACTTGCAATGTTCGTGCAAGAAATCTCTGTCCAAAACTGTGTGTTTGCTCTTTGATGTTAGTAGTTTTACCTCATCTCTCTGACCTCTACAGGTTGAAATGCCTCAGGGCTCAGTTCTAGGGCTGTTTCTCTTCTCGTTCTTCATGTACTTCCTGGGTGATCTCATGCATTCTCATGGCACTACATTCCCGAATTCATATCTTAAAGCAGTATTTCTCATCTGGACTCTAGAATACTACATGTTGTCTATTTACCCTCGCTACAATGTCTAACAGACATTTCCAGCTTAATATAATTTAAGCAATACCTCTTGTTCCTCCCTGTCAAAACTTGCTACACCCACAGTCTTCCCCAAATTCACTTAATGGCAACTTAATCCTTCCAGTTGCTGAGGCCAAAAAAGGCCAACTCCTCCTTTACTCATTCCCTCACACCTCACGGAAAATCCATCAGCAAATCCTTCTGGCAGATCCCATTGGTCAGGAAATCCTGTTGGCTCTACTTCTAAAATATATCTTCTTTTCAGACACCTCTCACCTAAGTGCTGCAAAGGCGTCTTCACTGCATTCCTGCTTCCACCCACCCCTCCTACTCTCTAACATCAGCCCAAGGCAGCTGGGAGACGGAGGGGAGGACAGGATTGGGAAATGACTGCTAATGCATATGGGGTTTCTTTGGAGGGTGTTGAAAAGGTTCTAAAATTAGATCGCAAGGATGGCTGCACAACTCTCTGAATATATTAAATGCTATTGAACTGTACACGTCAGATTTTTGACTTTTGTGCCATGTGAAATATATTTTAATAAAACTATTTAAAACAAGACTGTGAAGTGTCTGAAAGTTTACCGTATATGCAAGATAAAAATTTAGCCTGACGTAATTTCATGGATACTGGCAAAACATACGAGACTCTTACAACAGGGTCAAATGACTGTCTTACTCACAGTACAAGAGGCATTAGCATATTTGGTGCCGGCCTCTGAACCTCACTTCCCACAGAGAGCTAAAATGAGGACCCATTAATATGCACACTCCAGTGTGTAGTGTTACAGATGAGGAACCCCCAGTGTAAAGAAACCAAATTTTTACTTTGGGCAGTTAGTATACTTGCCCCTCCCCCCCCCCGCTCTAGAGAGGGACACTATCTATATCTTCTAAGGCTGTTTGCTTACAGCTGACCTTTGATTCACAGGGAGACACTAATTTTACTTTCTAAGGTTGTTTGTTCACTCTATAAACAGCCTTGAAGAGATAATCTAGAACAAAGGTGATCGGTGCCTCTGGGTTCACAATCTATAAACCCATTTGCCAAGGTTTGTCCTCTGACAAAGTCAGATTTGTCACCTGACAATTCAGGCCTGAGCTTTTGGGTCTCTACCATTAACCAAAATATAAGGACCATTTCAAGAAGCACCACATGGATGAGATGGCTTTAAGCTGTAATGATTTTTCAATAGGCACTGACATGCTGATTTTCTCCTTAGGTTTATGCCATTTAGTTATAATTATTAGGAGCCTATTACTATTCTTCTTATTTGCAGATGAGGAAATAGGCTCAGAGAGTTAATGAACTTGCCCAAGACCAAATGAGTAGAAAGTGAGAGAGCCTGGGATTCGAATCCACCAATAATACATGTGATAGAGCTATGTGGATGCTGGCACACGTCTACCCAGGGGAACGTACTCGGCCACAGACAACTGCTCTGCACAACTCCTGTCCAGCAGACCCAGAGATCATTCAATCCTGATAAAAATACAAGTTACAAATGTTCACATAAGTACCATTTGGAAAAACTCTGATGGTAAACTTTATATAAAATTCTGTTTCCCAATATTCAGTCTAGTGCCATCGAGCCTCCCACAGATTTCCAAAGGCGTGAAGCAAAGAATAGTCTGAAGGATTCTGGGTTCTCTTTTCCTGAATTTTCACTTTGGCCCACAAAAATGAATAAAGCCGTGTTTGTGATAATGAGCACATTCACACACTGAAGCTTCCCAGAATGAAACCTGGAAACTTAAGACATCTACCTTGGTGCCCCTGCAGGCAGGAACATTTGACAAATGGAAAAAATTCTGGTACAAGAATTTTTTTTTTTCAAAAACTATATTTTGAATGTTGATTGCAGAAATGGCACTAAAAATTTTGATGTCTTTCAATATTCTGCTAATCATTTATAAATTATCAGTTGATACAATGAAAGATTTACATAGAGTAAAGCCTAAAGTTCCTGTAGGATATTGACTTACATGTTCAGGTAGAAATTAGTTGGTTTAGGGAACTTGTAAGTTCTGCTGATTATAGTTCTGAGGAAAGACTAAAACAACATTTAGTGATCTTTTCTCACATAATTTTAAAGGCTAAACGTATGTTGCAATAAACACCCTCATAATGAGTAATAATCACAAATTTGATTTTTTCATGCTGGTTTAAGCAGTGAGGCAGCAAATAAGATACCTTTCCTTTATGTCTACTGAAGCGATTACCTCAGGAAAGATTGGAGATTTCAGGCAACTCATAAATCTTTAATAGCTCAATGCCTCAGAAAATTGACTCTGGTTAATTTTAATTATAATTTCAAAATATATTATTTACAATTTGCTACTGCTTTATAATTTCTTTGATCCACCGCCTTTTCCAAAGTTTGCAGAGGCTCCAATATAATTTTCTTAAACCCCACGTATAATGGTATTTATTAGAGGATCTAATCTAATCTGGGGCTTCACTAACAAGATGATTTTACTTTCTCTAAAGCGAACCGCTTCCAGATTTGAAGTTATGGCTTAGTGCCTCCTCCCAGAGCTTCCAGCTTTCACTCTGGGAATCATGAGGCTCTGCTGGTTCTCAGATGTAAAGTTCAGGGAAACTCTCTGGAACATCAAACCAGACTAGAAAGTTGTTAACCCACAGCAGTGACTTATGCTACATTAAACTTCAAATTAAGTAAAAATGCTGGTAAACAGTAGTGTCAAGGGGACTTGTGATAAAAACTGAAAGCGTATTTGCCAACGATTCCGAGGTCTTCAAAGAAGTAGTAAATATGTTTCTTACTTACTGGGTAAATCTCCCAATTTAACAGCCTAGTAGACAAACTTCCCCCAAAGGGAACAAACATGGGGAAGAGGGTGATTCATGTGCTTTTTTAGGGGCTCTGTAAGTCATTATTTCTGGAAATACAGCCCAGGCCCACCGCCATGGGGCAGGGGGTCTTTGTCTTGCACTCAGCAGGGACCTCTAGGCTGACACATTTCCCCAGCCACTGTTGCCACACCACACACTTGGTGCAATTTTGCTTGAGATATTGTTAATCATTTCGGTATTCAAAGAGTCTCCTTGAAAAGTCCAGCTGAAGGAGCATACTGATTCATACGGCTTAAAAATATCCTTGCACTTTAAAAGCTATTTTTTATTAAGGGCAATAAAGAAGTAGTGTGAGAAGATATTAGGCACCTTTGTATTCTAAAGCGCTCACTTCGACATTTTCCTGTATATTTTCCCTTTGTCTAAGTCATAGCAAATGCAATAGCAAAAGACCTTGTAGACCTGGGAGGATAATAATTTCCTTGAAGATTTCCCAACCCAATTGGAAGAGGCATGCTGAAAAGCTTTAGAAAGATCACTTTGATGGAGGATAAATAAGCCTTTAAACAAAATAGCCCTGAAGACAAAAGTGAAGTCACCTGTAAAGAAGGGTGTGATTTCTAAGCCCATTAAATCATACCAAAGTCCAGATGCTTTCTGATATGCTAATTATTATCTTTTAGGAAACACGGTAAAGCTATTTCACTTTTCTAGATTTTTAAACCTACAACCTCATACATTTTTACTTACAAAATAATTACACATTTTTACTCAGTTTGATTCTCCTAAAGTCTGGCAGGTTAAAAAATTCATTAGTCCAATCATGTCAATGTTTATGTATGGCAATGTTCCACGGAACAAAGCTTATTTGTTTTTTCATTTGAATTTGACTTTCCCTTGTTTTCCTTTTTTTGAATAGTAAACTTTTAAAACTTTATAAATGATTGCATTATAGATCTTCACTATGTTCATGACTCCCAAAACATTCTAAAACTCAATTTTCAATGTAACCTTACTGTGTCAATCATGACTCTTACATAGAGACTCTTGAGGATACAGAGGAGCAAATGGAATTTTGGATATTTAACAAATTCTTGTGATTTTTTTCTTGAATGCACCAAAATTTGTAGCTGAGGGACTGAGGCTGGAACATCCTGAAATCTGCTCTGACTTTAAAAATGTTCTCAACATATTTGTTTCTCTTGTGAATGTGACAGTTTCTGGTTATAAATAGAACTTCTATATGACATTAGTATATAGATACTAGAAGTTATAATTTAAACATGTGTGTCCTTTGACCTACTGATTCATCTTAACAGACTTATTTACAGTAATATTCATGCGAGAACATAACTATATTTATACAAGATGTCCATTATAGCATTGCCTATAATCATAAAGGCTGGAAATAGCTTAAGGGATCATCAGTGAAGATATGATGAAATAAACTGTAAGATAATCTACATTTTCAAGAAGAATCGCATCACAATTAAAATAAAAACAATCTAAGTCTACCAATACTGACATGGGTAAGAAGCCACAACACCATAAGTGAAAAAGCAAATCATAAACACTATGTAGAGAATAATTCTATTTGTGAAAAAATAAGAATACATAATATACTTTTATACACATTTTCATACCTGCATTAAAAACGATATCTAGAAGAAAAGATACCTATTAAACCATTAATGGTTGTCAGCAGTGGAAAGAACAGAAGGAGAAAGAGGCTTGGCCTATGGATCACAGTGTAGTTCTCCTCATGTAACTACTTTATATAATTTTATTCCATTTGTTTTTATTTGGCATTTTAAAATATTAAAACAAAACTTCAAGTATTCTATAGGAGTTTTTGTTCCCTTAAGAAACTTCAGACTGGGTCACTCACTCTTATGCATTTACCCATAAAGAGCAATGACCCGTCAGCACTACTACTGGTCTTGGCTTTACTTCCGTTCTTGAGGTAAGTGGTTAAAAACATAAGGCACTTCTCATGGCTTTCAAAGGTTTCTCATTAGCTTTTGATTCTTAGAGAGATTCTGACCCTATATACTCTTGAATATATTCCAGTCTATTAAAGTTTCCTCAAAGACTGAATCAGGGTAGTTAGGAACAGATTTATAACAGATAAAATTCTAGCTTAAAATGCCATGAAATTGGCCTATAGATAAGCTACTTGTCTTTTTAATTGAACTAAAATAACATGGTACAGCTTGTACATTAATTGGATGCATGCCTTTCACCCACAGCAAGTATGTGTGAATACTGGGCATCTGCAGATTGCTTTAGAATCCACAAGGGTATGCACTTACAGGATTTCGTTTGGCATCACGACAAAGCTGGGGGTGGGGGATAGAGAGAGCAAGAATTTTAAACCAATTTACAGGTTAAAAAATTGAGCTTCCAAGAAGGCACATCAAAGGTCTCAGAAAAGTAGAAGCTAGGAAGTTACAGGGAACATGAGAGGTAGAATTTGGAATTAAACCCTGATTTTACTTCAAATCAAACAATCTCCCGAAGACCACTTCCATAGATGAGCCCTGTGCTATGCCCTATGTAACCTTGTGCTACATGCAAAGGTTAATCCATTCATTCAGCTACTTCGGAGTTTGCATTAGTGTCTTCACCTTAGCCTGCTGATCACAATGCAATTCTCTTCATAATCAGATACTTGGCCGGAAGTCACACTGATGATCTTTCATGGTTAAGGCAAGCAGATTTTACTCTTCCTGTTATCAATATTCATGTCTTTCTGTATTACATCAAACAATCTAAAGCATCCATTGTGTAGAACCCACATGCTGATACACATTTACAGGCAAGTTGAAAGAAGCTTCCTGACTATGACTAAGCACTCAGACTGTAGCATCAACCTGGGTTAAAATTTTGGCTCTGCCATTTATTACCATATAATCCTGGGCAAAGTAATATTTTCCATCAGTTTCCTCATTCATAAAGCGAGAACACTGATAATGTCTCTACATGTTTTTATTATGAAAGTTTCATGGGTTAAGAGAATCAAAGCACTTAGAATGGTATCTGGCAGGTGTCAAGTGATCAATAAATGTTATCTATTATTACTCACAATGTATGTTGGGGGAAATATATTGGTTCCAATCACAGGACACCTGACAATGCACTTCTACCTGGTGGTGAGCTAGCTCTTCATCTGGTTAGACCTTTACTCTGTATGTTAATCACCCAGAAGACTACCTAGCAACAAGGAATATTGATATTTAAGTCCCTGTCACTAATTCAATCCTGCAGATTTGGCATCTGAGGGGGACATCCAGATGCACAAACTACCCATTCATCCTCCAGGCTCCTTCCTGATTTGATATACTATCAAAAAATTCTGGAATTAAGTCATATTATCTTACTTCCTCAGAGACTCATATATCATTATTGAGTGAAAATTTTAAGTTTATATACTTATTTTTCTTATGTGGTAGAAATAAATAAGTATATTATCCTCGGTACTAGTTATGCTTGAAAATCTTGTACTTTTTGCTATCTGAAGTCTTTACATAAGGAGTATGTTAAAATTTTCTCTGAGAATGCATTGCCAAGAAAATGTTTGTCTTGCAAATTTGGATGCTCTTCTTTTGTTAGACAAGGAAACTACATAATTTGACATTTTCCTTTTTTTGCCCTAATTATCTTAAAATTCCAAATTGAGTTCAACTGCAATAACTCATTCCAGATGAGCAGTAAATATGCGTTTCTCTTTAATTTTTTTTTTTTTTGCTGTTGTTCAGTTAAATTTTCATTTTTGTTAATTTAAAATGTTTTGTTCTGTATGCGACCTGGATACTTACCTTGGGAATAAGTGGAGGTATAAAAGGGGGCATCTCTTTAATAAATAATGGCAATAAACTCATTTGTTTTATCATCTCTTCATTCATTCACTCATCTAGCATTATCTAGAACTATTGAGAACAAACCCTGCTAAGTATTGGGGAAAGAATGAAAAATTAGACAATCTGCAAACCCTCAATTTCTTAAAGGTAGCATGAGAACACAGGAAAGTATGTACTTAAGAAAGTATATACTGTAAGAAAATTATTGAGTTTTCAGATTCAATATGTGAAATCTATGTTATTAAGATAATTTCTCTGAAACTGTTAACTCGCGTTCCCTTGAAAAATGCCTTTTAATCTGTAAAATGAGCCTAATTTTTTAACAAAGATATTAAAAGTTGTACAACTAAGTAAATGAAAAATCCTTTACATTAATTGCACTGGTTCTAAACATATCCCAACCACACCTAAGAGATTTTGAAACTGTTCACAGCTGTACTCAGAACCTTCAGTACATTGCTTTGACTAACTAAATATTACAAATTTTACCTTTGAAAGTGAATAATTGGGGGGAAGAAGGGATAAAAACAAGTCATGTAGAGTCAAGACTAGTTAATAGGTCATCAAGATAACAATAGCAATATCCAAGCAGAGTTTCAAAACATTTGGAAGGACACTTCACTGATGGTAATGAACTCTTTTATACCTGCCACCACAATAGCTAGAACTTAGATTTTATTTTAGTTTGTGAATTCCGAAGGATTGCTTACACCATCAAGTTACTTTGCACACACGCTTCATAACCTTTGCTACAGAAGCTCAGAAAGGAAGCATTCTCTGGCTTCCTCTACAATGTCTTTAGCCAGCTTGACTCCTTCGTCTCCTTCCACTCACAAAGCAAGTTTTTAAAAGACAGGATTCGGTTGCGGCTCTGAAAAACCTTGTACAAATCGCCAAACTGCCAGTTACGCACATAATAAAAGCCCTAGGAAGTCAGGAAAAGAAGCAATTCTACATTTCATTCTGTAACACATAGAAATAAATGATAACAACAGTCGCCATTTATTGAGTCCCCACCTTAAGCCAGATATTTTATATAAATTGTCTCATTACATATGACCTATGTTGGAAGACATGTAATTTTACTTCTCCATCTTGAGAAAAGGAAACTAGATTTTGCCCAAGGTTACACAGCGATTGCCTGAGAGAGTGAGATTCCAAACCAGGCCTGATTTCAAAGGCCCATGCGCTCAACGACACCACCTGTTACCATTTAAAACTCTTCTTTCTGTGCAGATCTCAACCACTTCTGCCATGGGAAAAGCTGGTAGGAGAGAAAATAGACTGGCAGGACTTTGTATTAAACATGCTTTGTGTTTCCTCAGGAATTTTAGAGGCTGTTACACTCACTTAACCATGTCTCTTTGAAATGAATAAACAGCAGCTGGGGAAAATACATTTCTTACAGAAGTATTCTATGTGCATCAGACAAATAAAAAAAAAATCTCAATTCCAGATGTTAACATAAAATTATCCAGATGCTACAAAATGATCATCTAGGACACCAGAGGCAAAAGAAAATCAAACTGGAAATTAATTTCAAAAGAGAAATCAAAGTGGAGACGCCGATTTGGTTTTGTGCGTTGTTACAGGACACTGGTTATTTCTCTGATTTTAAGAATGCACTCCCTTAAATGACGGAATAGGGTTGCAAAATTGTTTCCTGATGTGAACAACTAACGCACAGTCTTCAAGATAATATTCTGTGGCCCCTGTAGCATTTTACTTATGTGTCATTTTTGAACTGAGAAAGTATGGACCTTTTAGTACTACAAACGATGAGACAGACAACATCAAAATTACGGTGGTACACACATTTTTTGTCTGTTGATGGACAAATATGTGGACATTTAAATTTGAATCCAAAGTCATTGATTGCTTTTTTGTCTTTGATTTTTCCTGGGAGTTTGGTTCAGTGCATAACCGAATGATACATGAAAATACCTACACCTGTCACAAAGCTAGCTGGTTGATTCATCAGGATAATCAAACTAGGTAATGTAAGTCCCACTTTCTACTCGCAGGCAAGAATGATCCATTCTGACCATTGGTGTGGAAGATCTTACACATATGTTTATGTGATGGAAGCTGAGGAGTAGGGAACTGCATAAAAAGAAAGTCATGGCCCCCTCCCTCAATGAACCCAATAGCCTTTTTTCAATGTCTAGTAAACAGTAGCATCTTTCAGCCACACAGTGATCTATGAAAATGCAGTGGGGAAGATTTTATGTTAAATGACTGTATATTTCTATAGAAATACTTTTTAAAAAGCAAATACAGAAAACCTCTTTTACCTAATCTTTGTTCTTGTTATCCCAGTTAAAAACAAACAAGCAAATGGTATTTGTCTTCCTCTCTCTAGAAACTTCCCTTTGTAGTTTTCCTTTAGGGAATTGCATGAGCTGTAATCATGTCACTGGGAACCAACAAGAATGCCATTGAGTTTTGCGCCTTTGGTTGTTCTTGAACCTTGCAGTCTTCCAATGCAATGACTTGTTTACTTCTGTTGCTGCAGCTGTGAGTTCTGGACAGAGTTGTAGTGACATTATTTTTCAAAATAATCCCAAATCCTTGTCCCAGAACAGAATATCAAAGTATTATTTAGTTTGGCGTAGATTTTACTGATTGCTCTTGACCTGATTATTTTATATTTTTTCAACCTTGATTTGCATTTACCTTATGCTTTATAGCCTCTCCCCTTACACACACACACACACACACACACACACACACACACATATGAATATCTTATTTGTCATTATTTGATATGCTTCCAATTTTGGAGCCTTAAGTGCCGGGTGATGCTGTTTCTTTTATTATTGCAAAAGAAATGTTAGTATCATCAGAGGCACTGGCATCAGCTCCTCTCCACATTCTACCTTTGTTTCCTCTTTTAATAAAAATTTCATTGGGCTGAAAAATTACCTGTGCCATTTTCAGAAATGAAAGTCAGGCACCAACTGTGCTATTTTTCCCAGAGTTGGGGATAAAATGCCCTGAACCATCTCTCCTCTCAGTGCTAATATAGGGCCTTAACCAGGGCAGGGCTGAGGGTGATTGCTATCCAGGGGTCCCCTCCCCGGGGTGCCTGGAAGACACTAGTGAGCCTTGGCAAATTTCAGCAAAGTGGCTCTGTGGGTGAGAAGATGAGTTTACACACATTATGTTGCCCAGGACACCATTTGCCCTCATTTTGCTACTGTCCTAATGATTTGGGTTCCTAAGAACATCATTTGCCATCCACTGTCCAAGTTTAGACACTCTGTGGTCACTGAGAGGTGCTTTTCTTTGTTGCCTGACTATTTTTAACATCAACCATATCAGTAGGTTAGCCTTGTTAGCAAGCATCAGATACATAATAGAATTGACTAGGTGAGACTCTGTCATGGCACCGAGACAACACAATGTAAATGCTGACAAAATGGGTTACGTTGCTTTGGGCTGTTCTTTCTATAGCTCTACCCTTTCTATCTTTCCTTCTATCTATCCCTTCTATCAATTCTCTGACGCTTGCATCCAGCCATCGCCAAGGAAAATGTGTGTGCTTTCTTTTGCATGGAACATTCTACCAGCTAGATTGCTCCATCTGGGCCAGCAGCATAGAGGCAAACATCACCCCAGGCCTGTCTTGAGGAATTATCACAAATCTACCTCTCAATGGAAAGACTGATGAAAACACTGGGGAAAAAATGAGTGACTAAACATTTCAACTCCAGTAAGTAGTCCCTCATGCTAAAGAGTGAAGCTCACATTACATGAACCTTACTGGAAAAGAATTTTCAAACAGGAAACATCTTACAAACAAAAGCAAAGCAAAACAAAACAACAACAACAACAACAAAAACAAAAACCCAAACCCCAACTGTTTTTGCTCCTTATCCTGGTAAACAGCCTTATTTAGTTATTATTTTATTTTAACAAGCACTTAGCCATAATTATTGTACAGGCAAGGAGTTCTGCTCCCCTAAAAGCTGTTGCTGTACATGTTTCTGCAAGGCAGGTGTTTGGGTCTTTTCCTAAGTGTAAGTTTAAAATCAATTTTTTTTCATCCTGAAACTGTTCGATAGCTCAGTCCAGACAGCCTCTCTACTTAACTTATTCAGATATTCAGTAGCTGAAATAATCATGGTGAGTCAAGCGAGTGCTATGAACACAATGAATTTCCCATCACTTCCTTCCAGATTTGCTGGGTGGCAACCATGCCATTCCTTAGCCAGGTCCCTGCCATTTTCTTTCTCTCTCTCTCTCAGTCTCTCTCTCTCTCTCTCTCTGTCCCTATCTCTCTCCCCTCCCCAATTCCACCCCCAGTAGCCAAGGCTTTTCTGTACTAGGCATACCTTTACAACATTGTAGAAGACTTCCAGATGTTTCCCTGACTTCTTTAATCTATCTTAGCCCTCCAAATATAATGCCTGTTGTCCACTGTACCAAAGATAGAGTTTCTACATAGGTAGTGCTCAGTACTTGTTAATGGAAAAAACAACAACAAAAGAAACAGCTGAGAACTACTTATTGGCTATGTAAAGTCACAAAATGTATTTGTAATAGCAAATCATTTGGTAGTTGAACTGAAACTGTATCCCAGCCATAGTTTTGATGTCCTATCTTCTCAGTAAGGCAACTGCTTAGCAGTGATTAATGTGTGAGCTGCTGTATCACACCTAATTCAACACCAAGGTTTATCTGGCTATAAGATAAATGGATGCGACATAACAAATTATAAGAAGGAAGAATAAGATGTTTTTTATCCACTGAAAAAGAACAAATGCAAAGAAAAGAAAGCAAAATTAAATCATTACTGTGACCTTTCTCTTCAAAAAATAATAAAACATTTTTGCCCCTTAACATAATTTTCAAAACTTTCACCAAGGGTCTTGCAATAAGGTAGTTCATCCTGAAGAAAAGAATGGACAACTGCTATAAATTGGAGGCCGGGTTTCAACATATTTGAAACGCCTATAAGAAGGTGGCTGCCACCACTCCTGATACAACTAAGATCTATCTGCCCATGGGGTTATGCTGCACAAATAAAGGTACTGAAATGTGTTTGTGTAGAAACAATTGTATGCGTACATGCTTTATATTCTATGAGCCAAAACAACACATTCCCCCACTTATTACTTGTAACCAACATACCCTCAACCAACACCCATGGCTCCTAAATAATGCCTGATTATTCATATGAAAATGCTATTTGTTACCCTCCCCTCCACAAAAAAAATTAATAAACAAATGCAGTATGACTCATTTTTAGCTTAATATTCTCCATATTACTAACCAAGTAAGGGAAAACCTTCACAAAATAACTACTATAAATTATTATACTTATAAACCAGAGTTTTGGTGAGAAGACTTGATTTACCTTTAATACTTGTGCTACAATAATGTGCACAGGTGAGGGTATGCGGAGGACAATTTAAGTTTCTGCAAGTATTTCTAGGCATG
The DNA here is from genome assembly GCF_014898765.1 of Herpailurus yagouaroundi. NCBI lineage: Eukaryota > Metazoa > Chordata > Mammalia > Carnivora > Felidae > Herpailurus > Herpailurus yagouaroundi. Next base: position 36,079,459 of record NW_024412429.1, read on the forward strand.
CTTTGGCATATATTAGTTTAAACATATGAAACTGCATATTTATTGACTAGAAATAGTCAAATATTGGCAATTCCATATGGCTCAACCTAATTGTAGGCTTGGTTTTAAAAGGCACTTATCTTTTGAATAAGAAAATAAATAATTCTTACTGAATGAAGCTGAAGAGCAAATTTACACAAGGGGAATATAATTTTCTAACGTGTAATCTTGCCAAGGTTGCCATTCTCCTTTGCAAAATGAGTATCATAGGACTTTTGCTACCCACGATTAGAATTTAAATTGTATGTCTTACGTGATTGCCAGGTAGCAGAATTCAGCAAAGTTATTCATTTACATATTTCCAATGAAAATACATATTTGGGCACAGTCAGCCTGCCACGGTGCAAAATAGTATACATCCTCGGGCTAGCACGCTTTGTAGTAGATTTTTCTCCAGTTTTCACTTCATAGCAGGGGACCTGGTAAAGCAGCTCCTGATATCTTTTTAAGTTTGCTTGTAAAGTGTAATCATAACCATTCCACTCCTAGGTTACTTGTCTCAAGGACTTTTGATGATGGCTCTAGTGTGGAAATAGTTTCCCTAAGGATCAGAAGCTTATCCTATTAGCTTCAAGATCTTTTGTTGTGCTCTCAAGTATACTTCTGCAATAAAGATAATAATACATTATCTTCCCCACGTGAGACTGGTTTTCTGACACACCCTCAGGTTCTTCCCAGTAAAGAAGGTAGGTGTCATTTAATTATCCACACAGTGTCACACAGCCCTTGTGACCAATGGCAAATACATAGTTAGAAGATGGCTTATTGGACCTAAGTGTTCAGTTTATGAAGTGAAACAATTATGAGGTTTACCATCAGAAGATCTGAACTGGACCTAGACTAGAGATTGGTGTTGAACATTTACCACTATGTTACCACAAACATTTAACTTCCATCTGTAAAAGGAGAAAAAAACCTTTTGGTTTCAGGTGTCTTCAAGGCTTTGGCACAATGCATGACAAGTGCTCTATAATCAATGAAATACCATATGCAAAATTATTACTGCCAGGGCACCCGGGTGGCTCAGTCGGTTAAGTGTCCAACTTTGGCTCAGGTCATGATCTCACAGTTTGTGAGTTTGAGCCCTGCATCAGGCTCTGCACTGACAGTGTGGAACCTACTTGGGATTCTCTCTCTCTCTCTCTGTCTCTCTCTCTCTCTCTCTCTCTCTCTCTCTCTCCCTCTTCCCTCCCCCACTTGTACACTGTCTCTCAAATAAACTTAAAAAAAATATTACTGCCAACATTGTGGATAACGATAACAATAGTAAACCCACTAATCATCTTCCTTTCCATGGAGTTAACATTTTAACTGAAAGGCTTAGTCCCCATTTTGGTAATGTGAAAAAAATAATAAGACATCATCAAATCTAGAATGACCTGCTATTCCATTATGGAATATTTGCTCAGGACTTCACTCTTGATTTTAAAAGCCACAAGATAATGGGGCACCCAGGTGGCTCAATCTGTTAAAGCATCCGACTTCGGCTCAGGTCATGATCTCACCAGTTGGTGGGTTTGAGCCCCACATCAGGCTCTGTGCTGACTGCTCAGAGCCCAGAGGCTACTTCAGATTGTGTCTCCCCCTCTCTTTCTGCCTCTCCCCCACTCATGTTTTTTTTTCTCTCTCTCTCTCTCAACAATAAACATTAAAAAAAGAAAAATATATAAAATAAAAGCCACAAGATGAGCTTAAATGGTCTCAAATGCTTCTTATAATTATTTTTCCTCTTTCTGCACAAAAAAAAATATTATTCCTACTTCATAACTCTATAATCTCAATATGCTTTAGAATTGAGACCCAAATAACTGACAACTATTTATAATTCTCAGTTCAGAGAACTTTAACATGGGCATTTTCTATGACAAGTTGCAATTAATACAACAAGTAGAACTTCATTTACCCAGCTTTTCTGAGATTCTTCTATAATGTGTTAGCATAAGTAAACACTTATGCACTTATGTCTCTATAATATTTGTGTGGAAGAAAAGAATTATTGGATATATAAGTTAAAAATTCTATGTAATATTAAATCTTATTCCATCCTTTGCAAATTTCCTTACATAATAGTGATTTTAGCACTGACCAAAAGTGGAGTATGTGAAAATAATGTTCTTCAAACAAAAAAAGACACTTGTCTAAAAAAATAAAGCCTGAAATTTACTCAGATTAAAACAGACAAAGTTTTAAAGAAATGTCCAAAAGACTAAGAGATTAGTAAATTTAGGGGTATAGGAGGCTCTCTTTTCTAACAATGAGATAGACAATGTCAATTCAGCCCAGATAGGATTTTACCTAATTGATAATACAAGTGACAATTTTAAAGAATTAGCATGAGCCAAAATAAAAGAGAAACACAAATTTTGAAAGTTTTGATAAGCCAAAAAAAAATCATTCACCTGGTCCTTTACTTAATATTTTTAATACAATTAAACTATAAGATGGGGAATTACTGTATCCCTGCCAAATGTAATATTTGATGTAATTATCCTTTGGAGAAATGAATCTCTTTGAAGTCATTTAAAACCATGTTTTCTATTACCTCTTTTATAATGTGGATGAGATGGGTAACTATTTTCAAAAATATAATTTTATTATTGATATTAAGAGCCAATTTTAAAGGCTTCAGAAAAGGATTACTGTGATTAGGGTATTTGAGAATTTTATTTTAAAAAAGTAATTATGTTATTATGATGGGTCTCAAGCCTGTCTAACATAGCATTGTGTTCTTTCTCATGGAAAAGGAAAAAGAAGTAAAATTTTCCTATATTCAGAGGACTTTTGATGAGGCATTAAAGCATGTGATAAAAAACTTAAACAAATATATGTTGCTTGAAAATTTCTGGATTTCTAAGTACACTCATACAATAGGAGTTCTGTTGTTGTTTAGGAGAGTAACCCACTGTTGTGGACTCTATATTTGTGTCCGACCCAAATTCGATGTTAGAACTTTAATCCTAGTGTGATGGCATTTGGAGATGGGGCCCTTGGAGGGTAATTAGGTCATGGGGTGTAGCTCTCATAATGGGAATAGTGCCCTTATAAGAAGAGACACAAAAGCTTCTTTCTCTGCCTTCTCTACCATGTGAGGAAATCAGAAATGAATCCTCAGCCAGACCCAACCACCCTGGCACTTTGATCTTGAACTTCTTATCCCCAGACCTACGAGAAACATTTGCTGTTTAAGCCAACTGATCTATGATATTTTTGTTATAGCAGCCCAAACTGACTAAGACACCCATATAGAATCAATGAATTATGCCTCTAAGATGCTCTAGTGAGAAACCTTATGTTATCCTGTTTGTCACTGACCTTTTTAATATGGCTTAGTCTCTGGGACACCCACAGACTAGAACACTCATTCTATAACCATGTCTGGATGCAAGATACATGGAAGAGCTAATGCCATAATGGATGCAAATTACAATTAATTGTTTCTAAAACCCTCTTAATATAGTTTCTATTGCATCTCCTGAAATGTGATTCTTCTTAAAATCAAACCAGGTATGTGTTCCGAGGATTCTTCTCTTACTAAAACCTGTACCATCTTCCTTATGTGTTTAAAATATTCATCCACTATTTAACCATTTTGTACAGTGAAATTTTAGAGTAACTTGTCTTGAGAGTCTGGAGAGTTAAAAAAAAAACTTTAAAAAGTATTTTCACAGTTGTGTGTATAAATTGATATTATCATCTTGAGAAGATCTGTTGGTCAATGGATCCTCTGTGTTACTATTAGTTTTTTGAGACTCAGCTTTGAAGGCAAACTATAAGTTCTAGAGGAACTCTTTCCAGAACAGCTAAAAGGAATATTGATGATCTAAACTGGAGGATAAAAGATACAAGACCCCTCTTCGTGTGGTTACTCTTACTGTGGTTTGTATGACTGGCATTTCCTGTTGGCCATGATTATAATGAATCAAAACAGCTAAACACAAGATATACAGAATAGCATTTAAATAATACAAGTACAAAATCAGCTTAAAACAAAATGATCAAAGATAATGTAAAATACTTTAAAATATAGGCTATAACCAAGTTGATGAAATTATAAGAAAGAGTTCTTTGAGATGGAAAAGGCAGATTAAAAAAAATATTTTTTAAGACAAAAAATTCTGACAAGTATATAATACAATCGGAAACCATCAAATTCTAAGAACAAAAATTACAGGTGTGTGTGTGTGTGTGTGTGTGTGTGTGTGTGTGTGTGTGTGTATGAGACAATATAAAAGAAATTTAAATCATTTACTGGAATAAAGTTTAAAAAGGAAAAGCAATATATGATAAATGTAAATATACCAAGATAAAACTCTTAAAACTACAAATAAGAGGGGCGCCTGGGTGGCGCAGTCGGTTAAGTGTCCGACTTCAGCCAGGTCACGATCTCGCGGTCCGGGAGTTCGAGACCCGCGTCAGGCTCTGGGCTGATGGCTCAGAGCCTGGAGCCTGTTTC
>NW_024412430.1:0-19551 GCF_014898765.1 Herpailurus yagouaroundi
ACATACAAATTTGCCTCTGCTTTCACCAGAGATGGAGCCAGACAAAGGGAAGACAAGGAAGGATCAGGAAGTGTCTTGACTCAGCTGGTACCCTTAGAATCTGAACAAAACAGATTCTTTCTCTCATAAGGTGCTTTCATGTATTTATTCCACAAATATTAATTGAACACCAATTACATGCTAGGCACTGTTCCAAACACTGAGGACACCTAATAAAAAAAACAATGCCTTTGAGTCTATGGACTTTATAGTCTAGTGCGGGCTATGAGAAAAAAAAAATTCAATAGGAAAAAAGAAATAGGGAGCATGTAAGAGTTAAATGCTATTTTACCTAGGTCAATCAAGAAAGCTCTTTTTGGTAAGGTGATATTTGAGCAGAGATATAAAAACAAACAAACAAACTGAAGCACTTAAGCCAAACAAATGTCAGAGTAAAGAGCATTCCAGCCTGAGAGAATAATAATTGCAAAGGCCCTGAGGTAGGCAAATGTTCAAAGAACAGCAAGAAGGCCAGTAGCATAGCTAGAGTAGAATAAGGGAAGGAAAGAATGTTGGAGATGAGGCCATATGGAGATCATATGGAAGGTAATGAGAGGCCACTGGGGTTATTTTCTGTTAAAAAGAGAATCTTGAAAGTTTTGAGCAGTGATGTAAAATGATACACATTTAAAAAAAAATTATTCTGGCTTCAAGGTAGAAAGTAGATTATAAAGTACACAAAGAAGGAGGAAGACAATTGGGAGGCTACTTTAAGAATTCAGACCAGAGATGATGGTGGCTTGAACTAGTATGATAGAGAAAAAGGAAACAGAATTGAATAGATTCTGGATACACTATAAAAGATTTAATGATGGACAAATTACAGGACATAAAAGTGAGAAAGAAGGTTAAGTGGACTCCAAAGTTTTGACCTGAGAAACCTAAAGAAAGATTCACTAGCTAGGGAAAAATGTGAGAAGATAAGGTTGAATTAAAAAGAACAAACAAAAACAATGTTTTTATTTTATACATGTTGATTTAAGCTTCCTATTTGACATCTAAAATAAATATAGAAATAACTTGTTCAGTAATCAAAATTGGAGTTCAGAGAAGTCCAGCCTGGTCAGCACACATCATATTCAAAGACATAAACATGGGGCGCCTGGGTGGCTCAGTTGGTTGAGTGGCTAACTTTGGCTCAGGTCATGGTCTCACAGTTTGTGGGTTTGAGCCCGCATTGGGCTCTGTGCTGACAGCTCAGAGCCTGGAGCCTGCTTAAGAGTCTCTGTCTCCCTCTCTCTCTCTCTGTCCCTCCCTTGATTAGGCTCTCTTTCTGTCTCAGAAATAAATAAACATTAAAAAAAAATAATAAAGACATATACATGGAAATGGATAGGTAGAAAAATGATATCAGGCCAAATACCTGAAAAACTATAGTTGAGAGTATGTTTATGGTACTCCAAATTACTAGGAGGAAATATGTTATCAATAAAATATCACCTCTAAAGATTCCTTCATTTTAAAACATGTAAGTGTGGAAAAGTATTCCATTTTATATCTACTTCCAAAGTTAACCATAAATCTTGGAAAGCAAAATGGTAGCTGGGAGGTCAGAAAATTATCAAAAAGATTTTTCAAGTAATGAGAAAAAAAAATTTAAATAAACACTTAAAATGTGAAAAAGTCTAACATTTTATATTTGATTCTAATGTTACTATAAATCTTGGAAAGTAAAAGGGTAGCTGGCAGGTTAGAAAATTATCAGAAAGATTTTCCAACTATAGAGAAAAAATTTTAAATAAATGCTTTAAATAAATTCAAAGAGGGATACTCATAGTTGCAACGTGGAATCCGTTGTTTTAATTGCCATAAAAGTATAAAGTCAGTAAGATATCAAATAATCTATAAAGACAGTTTAATATCAAATAATTCATTTCCCTCATTGGAAGTATAACTATGATTAATCTGAGACTCTGCTTCTCTTGATAGTGATAACACAGTATAAATACCTACAAATGTGAAATTAAAGATTCTACTCCATTTGACATTTTCTAAGAGGATACATGCAGATTAAACTATCGAATAAAACTCAGTCATATATGCTTTGATGTTGTAAAATTATTGCCCTACTACAACCCAAGTCAGAGAGAGGAAGGGACATCTGGGTGGCTCACAGAGAGGAAAAATTAATATTGGTCTACTAAATATCAATAGTGTCCCCTGTTTTGAGATTCATAGGAGCCTTGTTAAATGTCGATTATATCGTAATTTAAAAAATAATAATAGGAGCCACTATTACAGAAGGAGATTACAGATAGGGAAAGGGAAGAAGCTAAAATTAACCCTGCAGTTTTGGATGTTTGATTGTAATTGGAGGTACTAGTGAAAACTCATAGTGTAGAGTGAAAACTCATAGATATAGAATGAATATAGATGCATATTGTGTGTGTGTGTGTGTGTGTGTGTGTGTGTGTGTATCTACTGAGAAGGCATGGGAACAACAATACTCCAGTAATAATGAACACACTTAGCAGCCTTAGCACACATATTTTGGCTTCTAGATACCATACTCCAGCTAACAGAACCAGGATATATTACAGAAATGGCTTATTCTAGGACTGCTGCAGCAAAAATACCAGATGGTCTTACACAGCACACATATGGTGCTGTATAAGAAAGTAAGAAAATGTTCAAAGAATGATGGAGATATGTCAAAAGTACCCAGAAGTTAGTTTGAAGGGGCTCCCACTGTCCAAACCTGTGACAATATGGACATCAAAATAAATATTGATAGTAACAGACTATACTTACCTAAATAAAACAGAAAACCCTGAGCCCATCTGAGTAGAAAGGAATAAATGAATGGAGAAAGACAAGTTTGATGAATAAAAAGATATATACATAGTCTTAAAGTACCTCCTGACAAAAGTCATTACAAAGAAGAAAAGTCTAAAAGTCTGGCACACAACAACTTAATCAAGTGATTAAACTGAACATCATCAGTAATAGGATTAATAAACATCAAGCATGACTTGATAGGATGAAAGAAGAAATCAGCCTCACTTGTGTGCTATTCTTACCAAAGACATATAACCTACAACTAAATATGAGGGAACATCAGACAAACCCAAATGGAGAGACATATTATAAAATTAATGGCTTGTAATATTTAACATTTATGACCATCAAGCATCACTGAGGAACCATTCCAGACTAAAAGAGACTACTTCTCATTACAAAACTTTTCAATTTTTTTACCATGTGCATTTACTTCCTGCTCAAAAGTTTATTCATTAAAAATTTTAAGCAAACACAATTTTAAAACCATGAAGAGTTTGACCCAGAAATTCCAACTCCAGATGTACTCTAGAGAACCACTTAAAAATACGCACAATGAGGCACATACAAAGTTATTCACGGCAGCATTGTTTATAATAATGAAAAACAGGAAACAAATGAGCAGCAATCTAAAACAAAAAAACTTCTGAATATCCATTTAAAAAAACACAATGCAGCAGTTAAAAAGAATGAGGTACATCTACATGCAGTATTATGGGTAGATTGACAAGATATCTGTTGAATTAAAAAAAAATACATGCTGCAGAGCAATATGCACAATTAGATACCTTTTTATGTGAAATAAATAAACTATACATATTCTAGGTCAATGAATAGCACAGAATGTATACCACACCCATGACAGTGGTAGAGGGTTTACATCCTTGGAAGGGGTGACCAGTGGGGGTCTTTAAACTTATGGAGGCTGCTTTAATTTTTAATATAACCTAATCATATATTGCTTACATTTTAAAAAGTAATTTAAAGCAAAAACAACAACAGCAAAACCTGACCTACAGGAGCTGGCAGTCTATCTTCGAAATGTAGTGGAAAATGAGAACTCTAGTGTTTCTCTTCTGTCAAGCATAGTTTTCCATCCAATCACCTGATCTTTTAGGAACTTTACCCACTTCGTGTTATCCAGGAGGCAATCAACCCAGTGCCATTCTGATCATAAAGGTGGGTCCATAACCTAGTCTGGCTCATCAACACCTCTGTCCCTATGACAACATTTTTTGTTCAGGAATTAACAAATATTCCATACGAGACCAATCAGAGCATTTTTTTTTTTTTTATCAAGCTACTTTGGATTCAATTTCTATCCACTTGCATCCAAAATAGTCCTGACAAATACAGGGAGACACATTTAAACAGATATTTTCAATAGGATAAGACAAGTAAAAGAGAAACACTATATGAAGTAGCATATTACTTAAGATAGGCTGTTATATATTAAATATGTGTATGATAAACCATAAAGTAACCACTAAAAAACACAGAGCTAATAAGTCCCAAAATAGAGGGAAAGTGATATAAAAATTACTCAATCCAAATGAGGTGTGAAAAGTGTGAAAGTACAAATAACACAAGGGACAAACAGCAAATGAATAGCAAGAAAGTAGAATTAAACCCAAATAAATCAATAATCACATTAAATGTAAACATTTTATATTAGTTTTCCATTGCCACAAACTTAGTGTCTTGAAACAACACAAAGTAATTATCTTATAGTTCTGAACAAGAAACCTCTGGTACAGGCCTTATCAGGCTAAAACCAAGATGCCTACATGGTTTATTCCTCCTGGAGACTCTGTATTTGTTTCTTTGATCATTCAAGTTGTTGGCATAATTAAGACCCTTCCAACTGTATAAATGAAATCTATTTACTTTCTGTCTATCAGCTGAGGGCTATTATAACTCCTAGTAACTGTCTGAGCTCATGGTTGCCTTCCCCCATCTTCAAAACTAGCAACAGAAGATCAAAGACTCTCTTACATTTTGAATTTCTCCCGCCTCTCCTTCTGTCTTCAAATCTCTCTGATTTCTGCTGGGAAAAGTTCTCAGATACTAAGGGCTCATGTGATTCTACTGGGCCCATAGGGTATTTCAGGATCTTCTCATTTTAAGGACAGCTGATAAACAACTTAAATTCCATCTGAAAACCTAATTATTTTACACCGTGTAAAGTAACATATTCACAGGGGGGACATGAACATCTCCTAGGGGCCATTATTCCACTTATCACATGGTCTAAATATTCATTAAAAGACAGAAACTGTCAAACTGGATTAAAAAGCAAGACCCAACTACACACTACCTATAAGAAACCCACTTTACATATAAAGAAACCAACTGTCTAAATTAAAAAAAAAAAAAGAAAGAAAGAAAAAGATAAACCATCCTAATAAAAACAAAGCTGGATAAAGTAACGTGATGGAAAATAGTAGAAGAGGGAACTCCAGGAAGCTTTAAAAAGCTCTCCCATATACCAGAGAATCTAGAAATCCAGACACATGTACACAGCAGGACATATGTACTAAAAGACCTCAGAAAACAATAAGCTTTTTCCTGTAGTTAATCTTTAGGTTCAATGAAAACAAGAAGTAAGTGCTCCAGCACAGAGCCAATTTGCAAAGACCTGGAGTCTATTCTTTCCTTTCCCTTTTTTTTTCTTTTCTCCATTCATTTAAGAAAATTTCCAACAACTCACTAAGAACTAAATAAACAGGCTTCAAAGACAACACATAACAAAGAATAGTCTTTACAAAAATGGTATAGACCAAAATAGAAGGGTTGAATCATTATATTGAACACCTGAAACTAATATCACACTGTATGTTAACTAACTGGAATTTAATTAAAATTTTTTTGAAAAATGAAAAAAGGGGTGTTGACTAACTTGTGAAATGATTGCACCTATCTGAAAATCTATTAAAAAAACACTGAATTATAAACTTTATATGGGTGCACTCTGTGGTATGTGAATTATATCTAAATAAAATTCTTTTTAAAATAGTTTCAAAAGTCACTAAACAAACTACAACCTACAGCCAGCAACACCTAATCCTGGGCATGGGTAGGAATCTGATTTCCAGAGTAAAAACTCAAAATGCCCAGTTTTCAACAATAAACTATGAGGAATGCAGAGAAATAAAAAAGTATGCTCCATTCACAAGAGAAAAACAGAAATTAACAAAAACTATTAAGAAAAGTACAGACATTAGACTTACTAGACAAAAACTGTCTTAAATATACTCAAAGAGCTAAAGGAAGCCATGGAAAAAGAACTAAAAGAAATCAGGAAATTGACACCTCAACCAATAGAGAATATCAAAAAAACAGATAGAGCTTATAAAAAGGAACCAAATAGAAAACTTGAAGCTGGAGGGGGACCTGGATGGCTCAGTTGGTTAAGAGTCTGACTTCGGCTCAGGTCATGATCTCATGCTTCGTAAGTTTGAACTCCATGTCAAGCTCTGTGCTGACAGCTCAGAGCATGGAGCCTGCTTTGGATTTTGTGTCTCCCTCTCTCTCTCTGTCCCTACCTCACTTCCACTCTGTCTCTCTGTCTCAAAAATAAACATAAAAATAAAAGAGATTTACCAAGATAAAACGCATTCTGTATTGAAACATAAATATAAATCTCACGCACACACACACCACCACCACCACCACCACCACCAAACAAATTTAACTATTCAAATTGGACAAAGTATGTACTCCTACCACAGGGAATTTTTTAAATCAATATCAGAAAAATCTGGGGGCACCTGATTAGCTCAGTCAGTTGAGCATCCAACTCTTGATTTCAGCTCACATCATGATATCACAGTCATGGGACTGAGACCCACATGGGGCTCCACAGTGAGTGTCAAACCTGCTTTGGATTCTCTCTCTCCCCCTCTCTCTCTGCCCCTCCCCAGCTTGTGCACGTGTGCTCTCTCAAAATGAATAGACTTTAAAATAAAATAAAACTCTTTCAAAATCCTCCAAACAGTACAACCTTGGATTACAAGGAACTTGTTCTGCAGGTGTTCCACAAGAAGAGGGAAATTTCTAGTAAATTTTAACTTGCTAAATGAGCAATGTCTTGCAATACAAGTAGTACGTGATGCCAAACACCACATAATCACAACTGAGCCAATGGTTCTTCTCTCTCTCTCTCTCTCTCTCTCTCTCTCTCTCTCTCTCACTGTGGGATTATGGGAGATCGTCTCCCATGCTCAGATGCTCGGTCTCAGGCCATGGTGTTTGGGAGAAATCAGTGATTTTTCAGAACATTGGAAGGTGCCCACAACTGCCACTAGTGTAAATTTTTGTCACTTCAAAGCACCTATGGATAGTCCTTTGCTTTTCCATACAAGAGTAAGGTTAGGAATGCTTTGCTTCATTCTAGGTCAAGCTGCCTGCAGGTATAGACCTTTCCTCTGCTGCCTTATTGCCAGTTACATTAAAACAGTATATGACAACAGTTTACTAGTACTGTAGTGTAGTCAAATTCCATTAGTGACAGTGAAAGTCATCCTACACAATAACCCGCCTCTGTCATCTCCCTCACCCCAGCCATGAAAGTTTTCAAAGGTTAGTGCAGGTTAATTCTTTTTCTTTATATTTTGTATTTCTTTATTATTTTGTATTGTATTACATTATTGTAATCATTTTTATATGAATATTTTGGGGTTGTGGAATGAATCACCTGAGTTTCCATTATTTCTTATGGGGAAATTCCCTTTGATATACAAGTGCTTTGGATTACAGGCATTTTTTCAGAACGATTATGCTTGCAAACCAAGGTTTTACTGTATTTGGAAATTAAATAAAATTTCTAAATAACCCATGAATTGGATCAAAGAAGAAACCAAAAGGGAAATTAAAAGTATTTTGAACAGAATGAAAACAGAACACAACATACTGAAATTTTTGAGATGCAGTTAAAGCAGTGTTTAGAGAAAAAATTATAGCACTGGATACCTATATTTAAAAAGTCTCAAAAATGGGGCGCCTGGGTGGCGCAGTCGGTTGAGTGTCCGACTTCAGCCAGGTCACAATCTCGCGGTCCGTGAGTTCGAGCCCTGTGTCAGGCTCTGGGCTGATGGCTCGGAGCCTGGATCCTGTTTCTGATTCTGTGTCTCCTTCTCTCTCTGCCCCTCCCCTGTTCATGCTCTGTCTCTCTCTGTCCCAAAAATAAATAAAAAACGTTGAAAAAAAAAAGTCTCAAATCAGTGACTTTACTTCTACCTTAAGCAACTAAAAAAAGAAGGGCAAATTAAATCCAAACCTGAGAAGAAATCATTGAAATAGAAAACACATACCAAAAAAAGTAGAAAAAAATCATTTAAACCAAAAACTAGTTCTCTGAAAAGATATAATAATAATAATAATAATAATAATAATAATAATAAACCTCTAACCAAACTTACCAGGTAAAAACTAAGGAAGTCACAAATTACCAATATCAGGAATGAGAAGGGGAACATCAGTGCAAGATCCTAAACACATTTGAATAATAATAAGGGAATATTCTCAACAAATTTTTACTAATAAGTCTGGAAACTTAGATAAAACAGGTAAATTTCTTAAGAAACACAAACTATCACAACTCACTAATATGAAACAGATAATTTGAATAGCTCTGTAACTATAAAGGAAATAAATTTTTAACTTAAAAACTCCCAAAAAAGAAAATCTCCAGAGTCCTATGGTTGCACTGGAGAAGGGTTAGAAGGATTTGGAGAATTCAACCAAGTGTTTAAAGAAGAATTACCACCTTTTCTACAAAATGTCTTCCACAAAATCTCTTCCAGAAAATAGAGGAGGAGGGAACACTGTCCAATTCATTTTACAAAGTACGAACCCAGTACAGAAATGAGGAAAAATCAAGGGGTGCCTGAGTGGCTCGGTTGGTTAAGCATCCTACTTCAGCTCAGGTCATGATCTCACAGGTCATGAGTTTGAGCTCTGCATCAGGCTCTGTGCTGACAGCTCAAAGCCTTCAGCCTGCTTTGGATTCTGTGTCTCCCTCTCTCTGCCTCTCTCCCCCTTGCACTTTCTCTCTCTCTCTCTCAAAAATAAACATTAAATTTATTTTAATATTTAAAAAAAAGAAAAAACAGTACAAAAATAAGGAAACTACAGATCAATCATTCATGAATATACATGTAAATATCCTTCACAAAATTTTAGCAAACAATATATAAAGGGAATTATATACATAACTAAGTAGCATTTATTCCAGGGATTCAAGGCTGGTTCAATATTAGAAAATCAATCAGTATAATCCACCTTATTTAACAGACTAAAGAAGCCTAATCACAGGATCATATCTATTAATACAGAAAAACACTTGATGAAATTCAACACCTATTCATGATTAAAAACTCTCAGAAAAATAACAAAAGAGGGATGTTCTTCAAATTGACAAAGAGCAACTATAAAAAACCCACAGCTAACATGATGTTTATGGTGAAAGACTGAATGCTTCCACACTAAGATATGGAACAAGGCAAGTCTGTTTCCTCTCACCATTCATATTAATAAACACATATTAATAAACAAAGTTCTGGCCAGTGTAATAAAGTATAGAGATCATAAAGGAGTAAGTAAAACTTCCCTTATTTGTAGACGATATGATTATCTACAAGAAAATCTGAAGGAATCTACAAAAACATCTCTGAGAATTTATATGTGAGGTCAGCAAGGTCAAAGAATATAAAATAAAAGTACAAAATCTATTCTTTTTCTATATATTATCAATGAGAACACAGAAAAGTTTAAAATGCACTATCATTTATAATCACTGAAAAATAAAATATGTGTACAAAACATGTTCAAAACTTAGATCCTGAGAGCTATACAATATTCATGAAAGAAATTCAAGAAGACATAAATGGATAGCTATGTTCATAGGTTGGAAGACTCAATATACTAAAGATGTCCAATTCTCCCTTGATTGACATACACATTTAACACAGTTGCTATCAAAATCCCAGCAGATTTTTCTATAGACACAATTTTCTACAATTTATGTGGAAAGGCCAAGGAACTGGAATAACTAACACAATTTTGAGAAAGATGAATAAAGCAGAAAGAATCAGTCTTTCAATTTTAAAACTTAATTTATTACACCTACAATAATCAAGACTATGTGCATAATTAACACAGATAGATACATACATCAATGAAACTGAATAGAGAACCAGGAAATAGAACCACACAAATATATTCAATGAACTTTAGACAAAGTACAAAAGAAATTCAATGGAATAAAGCTAGCTTTTCAATAAATAATGCTGGAGTAAGTGGACACCCATATGCCAAGAAAATGAACTTCAGCCTAAGTCTCATACCTTAATATAAAAACTAATTCCGGGTGCCTGGGTGGCTCAGTCAGTTAAGGGTCCAACCCTTGATTTCTGCTCAGGTCATAATCTCACCACTCCTGAGATTGAGCTAAGCCTTCAGCTCTGGGCTGACAGCACAGAGCCTGCTTGGGATTCTCTCTCTCTCTCTCTCTCTCTCTCTCTCTCTCTCTGCCCCTCCCCTGCTCATGCACTCACACTCTCTCAAAATAAATAAACCTTTTAAAAAATTAACTCAAATGGATCACAGATTTGAATATGAAACTTTCAACAAAACTAGGAGAAACTCTTCAAGATCTAAAGCTAGGCACAGAGTTCTTAGATGTGACCCCCAAAAAATGGCCCATAATAGGAAAGGTTTACCAATTGATCTTCATCAAACTTTAAAACAATTGCTCTGCAAAAGACTGTTAAGAAGATGAAAAAGACAAGCTATAGACTGGGAGGAAATACTACTTGCAAACCACATATCCACCATAAGGTTAGTATCAACAAAATATAAATAACTTTGGCATCTCGCTGGTAAAAACAAACAAACAAACAAAAAGAAGCAAATAATCCAACTAGAACGCGGACAAAGACATGAAGAGGCATTTTTCACCAAAAGACAGATGGCAAAGAGGCCAAAGAAAAGTGTTTAATATCATTTGTCATTCAGGAAGTACAAGTTAAAACCACAATGATATATCATTATACACTTATTACAATGGCTAAATAATTAAAAAAAAGTTTAATGTTTATTTAGTTTTGAGAGAAAGAGAGAGACAGAGTATGAGCAGGGGAGGGGCAGAGAAAGAGGGGGACACAGAATCTGAAGCAGACTCCAGACTGTCAGCACAGAGCACATGGGACTCAAACTCATAAACCACGAAATCATGACCTGAGCTGAAGTCAGATGCTTAACCAACTGAGCCACCCAGGGGTCTCAAGTTTTTGTTTTTTTTTTTTAAATAGTGACAACACCAAATGTTGGCAAGGATGAAGAGAATCTACTGGATCGTTCATATTGTTAATGAAAATATAAAACAGAACAGCCACAGTTTCTGTATCTTAAAAAACTAAACATGCAACTTGGTGATCATCCTACAGGGCATTTATCACAGAAAAATGAAGACTTATGTTCACACAAAAACCTGTACACAAATGTTCACAATATTCCTATTCAAAACTGGAAAACCCCAGCTGTTGTTCAACCAATGGTTAAAAAAACTGTAGAACATCCATGCTATGGAATACTACTCAGCAATAAAAAAAAAAAAAAAAGTGAACTGATATACAAAACAGCCTAGGTGAATCTCCAGAGAACTAAGCTGAGTAAAAAAAGGCAAATTCCAGCACATTACATAGCTTATGACTCCATTCATATAAAATACTACTGAAATGGCAAAATTATCAAAATGGAAAAACAGATGCGGGAGGGTGGGGGCAGGAGGTAAGTGTGTCTATATAAAATGGCAATAGGATGAAAAGCTGTAGTGATAGAAGTATTCTATACCTTGACTGTATCAACATCAATCTTGGTTGTCACATTATAGCATACTTTTGTTAAGATATTATGATTGGAGGAAGCTGGATAAAGTATACATGAGCTCTACTTTTTTTAAAATTTTCATTAATGTTTATTTTTGAGAGAGAGAGAGAAAGAGCATGAGCGGGGAAGGGGCAAAGAGAGAGGGAGACACAGAATCTGAGGTGAGTTCTATTTCTTACAACTGCATGTGAATCTGCTTTCATCTCAAAATAAAAACTTTCATTTTATTTATTGCTTTTGTGTGCACCCATTTAGTTTTATTGTAACAAAGCAACCTGTACACTTTTAATGTTTAAAACTGAGCATCATTTTTCCTTTCCAGTGAAACAAAAAGAAAATATAAAAATAAACAGAAACAAAATTACAAGAGAATGTCAATGCAAATAAGATCCTATAGGTTCTGCTGATTGTCCCATCGAGTGGCAGGGCTCAAATCATCTTTAGGAGAGAATTTTATTTTATTTTATTTTTATTTTATTTATTTTTTTTAAAAATTTTTTTTTTGAGAATTTTATTTTAAAAGTATCATCTTCAACTGCAAGGATGTCTGTTAAACATAGCAATTCAACATTCCAAAGGAGAAGCCATGTTGTCAAAAGGCCCACTTAACCCGCCCAAACCTCTCACGCCCACCCTTTGATGACCTTCTATAGCCCCATTTTTTAAATTTTTTCTTTTTTTAAACATGAGAAAGTAGACAGATATGTGTTGGTAAATGCTAACTGTTCACATTCACATAGAGGCACAGTATAATCTCTGAGCCAAATAGACAGAGAAAGGAGGAAAAAAGCCAGAATTCTACGCACTACTACACGGGGGCCTAGGACCTTCCAGCTTCCAGCAGAGCTAAGGGAGCAGAAGGTTTTTCTTTTTTCCCCACAGAGCACAGTGGTGCTGATTCCATAAAGTTTTTGTTGAGACAGGAAGGGATAAAAATGAATTTGGAACAGAAGGGGGTAGAGAATCTTTTCCCACTATATTCTGCTCAAGTCCTTTCCCCCCAAAAATAAGTTGAGAACCGTGGTTATAAAGGGAGAGAAAAGAGACTTCAAATTAGTCACCTTCTCCTTCATCCTCCCCTCATCATCATCTTCATCTACTTCACCTTCATCCTCATCTCTGTCTCCATCAATATCTTCCAATCCCCCCCTCCTCCTCCTCCTCTTCCTTCTCCTCCTCCTCCCCTCCTCCTCCTCCTTCCCCTTCTTTATCATCCATATCAAGAATCAAGCAGTAGTGTAATGGATCTGACAAAATATCATCTTTGAGGACCTGTCCTAACTCACCTGCACCTGATCAGTAAACCAGGTGAAAAAGCTCTCTGGTTCCTCATGCTGTCTCTTCCTGCTGGCTTTATTCTGCATTTGACTTGAATGTTTCATCAAATCCTTTCCAGAATTCCATTTTGATTTCAGTGGACTTTGAAGATGGATCACCACTCTCATTCAGATGAAATTCTTTGGAGAGAACTTTATTTTCAAAGTAAGGGTTTTCATCAAAATAAAATCTATTCTGTAACCTGATTTAATATATTCAAATTCTGTCACTTCAACTCTTGTCAAATAATGCAGTGCCTCTTCATCCTCCTCCCCAAGCAGACACTTGTGGATGGTTGACACTTGTTGTTACCAAAATATTCGGGATTTTGGCAATAAATTCCTACCTCTTCTGAAAAAATGGTTGGTGGAGTTTGTTATATTTTCTGTTCTACTTTCAAAAGCTCCTCACTGGCTTGTTCATTAAGTCTATCTATTTCATTTTGTATTTCACCAATATGTTCAATTGCTTATTGTTCTTCTTTTTCTCCCTTTGGCAAGTGCTGAGAGGTCAACATCTCATCTGGCTTGGGGACAGCAGGTCGTCTCGGTTTCTTTGTTTGAGGCAGGAGTGAAGACTGGCATTAGAGGGCCAGGCTGTGAGGAAAGTCCATGAAACAAGGGCAAATGCAGTTCTGGAAGAAGCTCCAATTACTCAAAAACTTTCATTTTAAAAAACTCAAATGAATGGGAAGATATGGATGTTTGTTATCTTGATTATGATTTCATTATCAAAACTCAAGTTGTACACTTTCAAATACATGAGTTTTTTGCATATCAAATATGTCTCAAGAAAGCGGGGGTGGGGTGGGGATATACAGTATTTTCTTCCTTTTCCCTTTCTAAGTAATTCAGTCTTAGAGCCAACAGGTGAACCAAGCAAAATGGGTATCCACACCAAAAGGGGATAGAGGAGGGCAGTAGAGAGGCGTCACCAGTGTCCCAGAGCTGGGAGTCACAGCCCAAGCAGTATGAAGAGGGGCTTGGCATAGAAGCGTTGCCTAGTGCAGTATGGGTGTCTACATAACACAGCTGCCACACACATTGATATCTAAGTGGTAGAAAAAGATATCCATACATGGATGAGACAGTGGAGATGAAAACTGCATCCATACAGTTGGAATGATTGAACAAGTACATACATATTAAAAAAATAAGGGAACCAGGTTCCTCACTGTTGAAGAAAGAAGTTAAAAACATGGAAAGGTAGGAGCACCTGGGTGGCTCAGTCAGTTAACATCCAACTTCTGTTCAGATCATGATCTTGCCTTCTGTGGGTTTGAGCCCCATGTCGGACTCTGTGCGTACAGCTCAGAGCCTGGAACCTGCTTCAGATTCTGTGTCTCCCACTCTCTCTGTCCTTTTCACATGCTCTGAATCTCTCTCTCTCTCTTTCAAAAAATAAACATTAAAAATTAATTAATTAATTAAAACATGGAGAGGTAGAAAACTATAATGAACCCAGTGGTGTTAGATAATAACTGGAAGTATTGGTGTGAACTCATGACTCTCAACATATATAGATGTAGACAGAAATAAACTAATATTTAAATCCGTTAATTTGTGTCAGTGTGCATGCTTATATGTATTCCCTTTGTTTATTGAAAGGACCTACAAGCTACAACATCTTAATAATGAATGTATCTAGCACACTGGTCTTGGCTTCTCAACACCATTCTCCATTAAAGAAAGCAGGACTACCTGGAAACATGGCTGAACCCAGGATTTGCAGGGGAAAGTATACAATGAGACTAAAACATTTCTGGGTCAGAAAGTAGAAAGTGATGAGACAAATCAAAAGAACACAAAAGTCAGACTGCAGTAATGAGCTAAGTGTGACAATTTGGACACCAAAATAAATATTGATAGTAGCAGGGGCACCTTGATGTCGGTTAAGTGGCCAACTTTGGCTCAGGTCATGACCTTATGGTTTGTGAGTTTGAGCCCCATGTCGGGCTCTGTGCAGACAGCTCAGAGGCTTGAAATTCTGTATCTCCCTCTCTATCTGTCCCTCCACCACTTGTACTCCCTTTCTCTTTCTCAAAAATAAAACATTAAGAAATTTTTAAAAAAATATTGATAGTAGCAGACTGAATTAAATCAAGTAGAAAACCAATCGTCTATATTGATATAAGTAGCAAGGAAATTAATTAATTAATGTGGAATGAGACACTTGTTTTTGTTTTGCAATGGGGTATTTAATAAGAATGTCTTAATTTTGACTCAGGAGAATGTGAACATATATTACTAATATAATTAAAAATTTAATCACAAAAATATAGCTTATGACCTGAAGGCTCTTACCTTCTATTTGGGGGGAATGTAGTATATTGTGAGAGCTCTAAGATTTGTCTGCACAGCATATTTTTCCACTTCCTCCATGCAGTAGCTGACTAGCTACAGGAAAAATAAAGAGGGAGGAATGTAAAATGGCTCTTGTGTTTCTTGCTTGGACAGTCAGATGCTACTGATACTGAGATTGTCTGCGGAAGGGATTGTCGGAGATAAAGGAAGACAACAGGTTAAGTTTGGAAGATCTCACACTAAGGGTGTTTTACCAAGCAGGTGGTTTTGTTGCTTTGAAACTGAGGAGAATCCAGTGCTGAAACACCTAACCACAGGAATGGATAACTCATCTAGGAAGCTGGAAAAATAGAAAAAATCTGGCCCAGGGCAGCAGATTCCTGGTTACTCAGAAATTTAGGAAAAGCTTTGTGCTGTTTGGAACAGGATGGCTTATGAGCAAGTACGATTATTACCAAATATGGTAAGCAAAATATTAAACCTGCAAAAAGTTAGAAACTACACAAATGTCAACAGAAAGTGGAATTAAATACTCTACCACTTAAGAAAATATTCTCATAAAAATGTTATGAAAGTTTACAATAACATAAAAATGTTTATGATAGTGTTTTTCATTTCAGGCGCATAAGATTTAAGCAATGTTAAAAGTAGGCACAGCAAAATCTCTAAAAGATGCATCAAAAAGTTAATGGTAATTGTTTTGAAGGTGGGAATCTATGAGGTTTCTCCCCTACTACTTTTCCATATCTTCCAAATACACTAAAAGTGCACTTTCTAGTAGGGGAAATAGTCACAAATACGATTCTCTTCCACCTCCTACTACGATAAACATGGTGACGCTTCCCAACACGGAACCAGGACACACAGAGGCATCAATACATCAATACCTGCAATTTAGGGCCATTACCTGAGAGTTTCTGCCTAATAAAAAACATGATATCCGCTTCATGGAGACACTCACGTCCTGCTATTCCTGATCTTGCAAGGCCGAAAGAAGGTTCTGCCTCTTCCTCTCCATGCAGAACGCCTCCACTGGCTTATACCTGGGGTTCGCCCAAACCATTCCCATTAGACTCACCGCTAGGTCCAAGCAGCAATTAAAGCTCTTGTGGCTCCTTTGAAAACAACTAGCAGACTGTGAGCATCCTACCAGTTACCGGTTTCGCAGGGAATCAGAAATGAGGATTCCTAATTTAGTGTACGAACTGGCATCTTGAAGCCTCACTCTCCTGACTGGTGCAGCCATTTCCAAGGCACTGGCGTCTAGGGGCTGCGAGGCCCACGTGGTCACCATCTGCACCCCCAACCCGTGCAGTAACATCGGCCCTTGACACTACTCAAAACTTCATTTGATCATTCCAGGCCTCAGGACCACCCCTATGAGATATTTTATCTCTGCACCTAGAGATGACTTCTGAGAAAGGCTTCTTGGGCAAGACCAGGCAGCTGGTGTAAAGTGACGTCTTAACATCAGCCAACATCGCCACTATATTCCACGCTAGGTTCACCCGCGCAAGCGCCGTCCAGTGACCTCGGCAACAGGGGCCCCGCGGCCCAGGCGCAGCCCCACCCCCGGGCGTCAGCACGTTTTCCCAGGCAGCAGCCTCCTGTGGGAGGGAGGGAGTCAGGGGTTGCGCGGCCTGAAGGAGCAACCGCCAGGATGGAAGTGGCAGACTTTGGGAAGGATCCCTCTGTCAGCGCAGGAGACAAGGTCATTCCAGCATCCAGAAGCCTTCGTCAAAATCTATCTTTGAGGCAAATAAAACTCTCGTCTTCCAGAAGTGATGGACACAGATTCCAGAAGTCTGAGGTGAGAGGGCTAACCGTTAGACTGCCCAACATGGCCGCCATCGCCAGGGCAAACACCACAACCTCTGGGGGCCGCCCGACCGTTCGCCCCTGATATGGCTAGCCCTGAACGTCGCCACGCCTCTGTGCGTGTCCCCAACAGGACGTGGCCCCGCCCTTGGTGCCGCTCCCTTTGGGCGCAGAGCCGCCCCTGCGTGTGACTCCCTGGGCCCTGCTCGCCCCGCTGCGTGGCTCTTCTGGACGTCGCCACGCCTCTGGGCGTGTCCTTAACAGGACGTGGACCGGCTCTGGGTGCAGCTCACTTTGGGGGCGGAGCCGCCCCAGGGTGTGACTGGCCTCTGCACGTGGCCCAAGGCCAGACCCACCTCCCCTGGGAAAAGCCTGCCTTTGCTCCTACTTCCCGTCAGAGGTTTTCGAGCTCCCTTGCGTCTGCCAGCCAGACTGTGGTGAGGTACGCATGGTTCGGTCCTCTGGAAAAGCAGATGACTAAGCCAAATATTCCAGCACAGTGGGAAAAGTGTTGTAAATTGGGAAGCGGGGACAGATCCCCGGGGAACCCTTCACAGTATAATAGGAAGGAAAGAGGAAAGAAGGGATGGGGACTCACGTTTTGGTTTTGTTACTCTTTGATATCTGCTAGCGATGAAAAGATCCGGTGACTTCTCATTTCCCTGTGGTGATCCAGCACACATGCTGGACGAGTGGGGATTGTGGAGAAATTGTAGGCCAGTGAAACCGTTTTGAGCGCTTAGGCAAGAGAATTGACTGAGGAACCGTCCTAGAAGCTCCCCGAAGACAGGGAGCTTTGTTTCCTTCCCCGTGTGCCCCCAATGCTTAGAAGGAAGCCCAGTACACAGTAAGCACCGAGGGAATGAATGGATTGTCTTCAGGCAGTGTTGGAGCTGCCCATTGGTATGGAACATTTATGGTGGCATCAGTTACTTTCTTGTGCGATTTTATCCAAGAGGGGTCAGCCCCTTATCGGAAGACGGGTCGAAAAAGGACAGAAGTGACTTTGGCAAGGGTGACAGATGAAAGGCAAGTGGGGAAGGCTGTTGAGAGTAGAGCTCTTTAGGTTTGGGATTAAGTGGTGGACCACGAAGTTTTCCTTGGAGAGGGAAGAAATGAAGAAAAACGCTGTCAGATGCCCAGGGAGACGTATAAAGTGGCTTGTAGTTCCTGCTGAATAGGTTGGAGAATTGGCATACTGAGGGCATAAACTGAAAGAATAAAACCGGGTGGAATGTCAGACTGCTTTTTCAGGTGGCAGAAGTGTTCCCGGTGATAAGTTCTGGGCTACGGCCACAACTAGACTGGAATGCAGGTAAAGGGCTCTAGGATGAGAAGGGGTAGACAGTGAGAGGACAGATTATGGGATGGTCTGTCCACATGGATGTTGGGGCCTCTGACTGATTGCTGCCACCTCAAGTTCCTGTCCTGGGCCCCATCCCACTTCTGGCCTGTCCCAGGGTCTGTGCAGAATCAGCATTTCCTGCAACTCCCAAGCATTAGTCAGTGGCATAACTCTGGACAAGAAGGCAGAACTGGGGCAGTGAGAGAGAGGGATGTAGCCGATCTGGTTTTGTTTTGACACCCAGCATTCCCTCACCTTCTGGAAATAGTCCCTCTGTTGACCCCCAGGGAATTAACCCCATTCTCAGTCTCAGTCCATGTAAAGATGGAGTTGTCGTTCCCAGACAGTCTTATTTTAAGATGGGTGTATAACTCAAGGCTTGGCCAAAAGATGCTTTTATGCTTTTTGGCAGCAGTGACTGGTCGGGGATGGCACGTGTCCCAGCTTGAGACAGTAAGGCACAATGGGACTTTTGCAGGGCTATGAGAGAGACAACCCATTTTCAGCTCTACTTAGTGCATGAAGAGTACATGTAAAGGTACAAAATGACAGAAAGTCAGTCCAGAATCTAGTGCCAAGAAACGGATACAAACTGAACCTTGATGGCATCAACTGAGCCCCAACTTGAACCCTCCTGCCTGACGCCAGCCTTACTGCTAGATTTTCTCAGGTACGCGAGTCAACAGATTCTTTCTTAAGTCAGTCCCATTGTTTTTGCTGTCATTGACAGCCAAATAATTCCTCACAGTGCAAGGGCACTCTCTATCCTAGCTCCCTCTTCCCATGCTAGCACACTAAGTATATATTACCTTCTCTGTCCTCCAGATTGCCCTTCTATAAGAGGGGATTAAGAAACCCACTTTGAAGGATTGTAAATATTAAATGGGAAAATACACATAAAAGCATTTTGTACACAGGTGCCTCGGTGGCTCAGTTGATTAAGCATCCAACTTCATCATGGCTCATGATCTCACGGCTGGTGGGTTCGCACCCCACGTGGGGCTCTGTGTTGACAGCTCAAAGCCTGTAGCCTGCTTCAGATTCTGTATTCCTCTCTTTCTG
>NW_024412430.1:19651-32040 GCF_014898765.1 Herpailurus yagouaroundi
AATTTTCTGCCCCGCTCCCCCGTTAGTGTGCGCGCGCTCTCTCTCTCTCTCTCTCAAAAATAATAAACATTAAAAAAGTTTTTAAAAAAGCATGTTTTACAAAATTGAAGTGCAACAGGCAGTGCCTAATTTTTCTAAGTTAAATCTTATCAAAAGCTCCCACGTTAAAGGAAGGTATCCTATATTAGTTATGACTGCCAGTGGGGTTAGTGGGGGAGGATTTTGTTACTAGGCAAATATAGATGAAGGAACCTCTGCTCTTAAGTCCATCATGGTTGCCACTGGGACGTTTATTGTCCAAGCTCATTTGGCAGATTAAAAAGCTAATGGGTGGGTAGCCTCTATGCCAAGTGTGGGCAATGCAATGTGTTGTTGCACCTCCCAAGATAATGAGGCTTGATGATTCATCATCTCAGCAAACATCATTTCATCCCTTAAAAAAATCATTCTACTCCTAGGGGACTTAAACACAGAACCCATGCACTTAAGGAATACATCTTTACATCATTATTATCAAGTCCCTGGATCACTGGTACCTTTAAGTACCTCTCCTTTCACCCCAGAACCTCTGTCATCCCGTCTCTCCTCTCTCCTGAGAACACCTGGATTATTTCTCTTCTCTTTTAGAAGAGTCTGGACAGGACTGTGCAACAGGGTTCAGGTGCCCAAAACTTCGCTTTGGGGTCAGGAAACCTGAAGGTCCTTAATGAGCCCTGAGACCAGAAGCACAGAACTCCCAGTTAGACAAAGGAAGTACACTTTTTATTCCTTCTGGGGTCCCTTCTGTCAGGGAACAGAAGCAGCAATCAATAGCTTGGTAAATTATCCTGCTTAAATGAAGCTTGCCTAAAGCTGGGAAAGTCCCACCAGGAAAATGACCCACTCTTCTCATTGCCAGCCCAGCCTCCTCTCTGCAGGGAAGCACTGCTACACTTATATAATAATCAGTTCTTTACCTGCTCCCCATCCCCACCAATGAAGGAAGGAACAGACCTTGAGTCTCCTGGGAGAGATAAGGAAGCAGCCTCCAGAAGTCTCTGAACCTGCCACTTCGCCTGCCTAATGAAGACCATATGTCCCCTTGTGACCCAGGAAAATAGCCTGATTTAGTCTCTGATCCAGGGCCAATGGAAGTTCTAGGGGAAAAGCCTCAAGAGAAGAGGCCCTTTTTGAGGCCTGGGCTCCTTCACTGTGACTGCTGATTGGGACACAGTTCTCAGTGTTAATCCCTTTGAAGGCTGCCTCAAGGAACCTGATTGTCTTAGGCAACACCTGACATCAGATAAATTCACAGTTTCACAGCCTGAAGCTGGGATCTGGGGTCCCCATGCCCAGTCCATATCAAAGTACCAATAAATTCATGCATTTTGTCATACTTGACATTAGATTTGGAGTTTGAGCTTAAGGTTGT
Organism: Herpailurus yagouaroundi; assembly: GCF_014898765.1. Classification (NCBI taxonomy): domain Eukaryota; kingdom Metazoa; phylum Chordata; class Mammalia; order Carnivora; family Felidae; genus Herpailurus; species Herpailurus yagouaroundi. The sequence goes on from NW_024412430.1 coordinate 21,063, forward strand.
AAAAATTCTGGTAGGCCATTCCCATTGCATTATATGTCAGTGAGAGTTCTTCAGGCACCACACTGTATCATGTAAATTATACTCCCCTGAAATTTCAAAATACTGGGATCCCTGAGTATGGTTACAAAGCACATCTTTTTCTAGAAAAAATTGAACCTCATCTCTCCAGTTTTTTTCAGCTAATAAACTTTCTTGCTTTTTATGACAGTGCTGCTCTCCTATAGAAATAGGAATCTGGAAGAAAGGAAAACTATCCTAGAAGCAAAACAAAAGTATGAGATCACTCATGGATGGTGGTACCTTATCATTTGGACAGATCACTTGCTGGATGGTCTGAGTATGCAAATTCTGTCTAATTGTCTTATCCAGTGTTTCTCTGAATGGAAGCAGTGGCCATTAGGTATGAATTGATTTGTGACCTGAGACCATTAACTTAAAACTTTAAGCCACCACATCTCCCTTGGTTAGAAGTCCTCAAGCCATAGGGACATGGAAAATATCGAAGATGGAAGTTATATGTATTAAGATCCATAGTACTAGCTTTTTCATCAGTTGGGTGACCCATTCACTCTAATGGTCAAGGTGGGAGAATCAGATTTGAAATGATAGATGTGCTATTCTAAATATATTAATAAGAACAGGAATTAAATCTTGCTATCTGTAGGGTTTGCTTCCTCTCTCAGTTTGTCTGTGTCTGCAGAAGCTGAAGGTTATTTGTTTAGCCTCAAGGTCTGGGAGCTAGGGCAATATGGAGAGACTGTGGTAGAGCCCGGATAAACCATATTGCACCTAAGTTTTCCTCCCCTCTAAGTGTGAATCAGTATTCAGGTGTGTCAAGTGAGTCAGGTGGCTCTAAGGATTCATTTTACTTTACCATTCAAGATGACCCCACATCACGTTTGCTGCTATAACACCTCTTCTTCCTTCTTTGGATGCTCCAATCTCTTGGATGTTTTCTTACCAGCTGCCACTCCACATAGCCATTAAACAGCTTTGACCTTGAGGACATGGATATAGATGAGGAGAAGCATCCACTTGGCACCTTTGGCCACTTTTGCTTCAGTGAACTGAGTAGGGTGTCCAAGAAGAAACCCTTGCCTTAGGAAGACTTCTAAGATTCCAGTGACCTCCACCTCCTAAAGTTTACACCTTTGTGTAATCACCCCTCTCCTTGAGCATTGGTTGACCATAGTGATTTGCCTCTAATAGAATAAAGGAAAGGTAATGGGACGTCATTTTCATTATTAGTTTATAAAAGATTATAACTTCTGTCTTGTTTACAAACACTTTCCCAACTTTCATAAAGTAAGTTGCCATGTTGGAAAAGCCTACATGACAAGGAAAGAGCCAACTCCCACCAAGGGCCAACAACGTATTGAGGATCTCAGTCCAACAGGCTTTTGAGGCATGCATCCTGCCAACAACTGTAAATGAATACAGAAGTGGGTTCTTCCCCAGTCACGCCTTCACATGAGAACCTAGCCTCAGCTGACATGTTAATTACAGCCTTCTGAGACCCTGAAGCAGAAAATCCAGATAGGCCTACCCTGAGATTCTGACCCACAAAAATTGTCAGATGATAAATATGTATTTTTAAGCCACTAAATTTTGGGATATCCATTACACAGCAATTCATAACTAATGTACCTCTAAATTACTGTCACTTTGGTGTAAAATGTAGCATGTCTGGGAAAGCAGGCACCGTATAGGAGCACAGCTTCCCTGACAACATCCTGGAGGTGCTGTCTTCACGCTCAAAGACGATCTTGTGTTCTCTCAGGCCAAAATGGTATCCCTGTGCTCTCATAAGCCCTGAGTAGTCTCCAGGAGGTGACGCCTACATGCCATAGTACCTCATCACACCCTACAGCTATATATATGTCAGGATACTTTGGGAGCAGATGAACAAACAGGTGGAGCCAAGGTGTAGACTTTAAGGGGTTTTCTCACTTGGTGAAGGCCTGAACGTTTTCAGAGTAAGCCTTTTGTACTTTTTATGAAAAAAAATTCAGGACACCTGAGCAGGGTCAAATAAAGGGCCCCAGGATAAAACTGAGAAGGCCACTGACAGGCTTCTTTCTTTGGATTGAGAAACCCAAAGAGGAAATCAGTAAGAGCAGAACTCTCTCCTTCCTTTTCCAAAGCAAGAGTCCCCACTCCCATGCCCAGCACCACCTCACAGTCCCAGTGCAATACACAGAGAACCGCACTCTCTTGTTAGAACAAAAATGTATTGAGGAGGATTAATATTCTTGGTTGTATTGAAGAAAGGTAGTTTTCATAGGAGGATAAGTTATCGTGAAAATTATAAGGCTTTCTCAGCAAGTACAAAACAATTTCTTTAGGGAAATTTCTGCTCCCTGGAAGTGATGGAGAAGCGTTTTCTGCTCAAATAGAAGAGTCAGCTCTGAACATAGTACTTTCATCAGCGGTCAGGGTGGCTGGAAGGACTTCGCGTAATTGATGCACACAGGTAGGGCTTGGATGACACACAGGCTCCCTGGAAGGCAGAGGAGAAGGGGGTTGACTGGCTTAATAGCTGCTCCTTGAAAGTGCCAAGTATCTGGGAGTGTCTGATCCTTTCTCTGTTCTGCCTGACACTTGTAAGACAGTTCTGTTCAACAGAGATAGCTTCTTGGCTATATAACAATACTTGCCTGTTTATCGTGTTGTGGGTCAGAGAAAACCCAATATTGGAGGGATATGTCCTGTTAGACTCTACCTGGGCCTACAGTTCTTCCTTCTGCGGGCTTAACTCTGAGGCCTCAGATTCATACCTACATGCCACCTTCTCTTCTAGGTTTTTCTGAATAGTAATCATGAGCTCATGAGCCCAGCACTCACAAGAGCAGTCACACTTTCAACTGGGTCTTGGTTCTGGAAATTTCCTGCTTTGTGATTTTCTGCTTGGACTTGATCCACTTAATAAATTCCCTCATCTTTTTTCTGAAGTAACTCTTGGGAGGAAACTGTTCATTCTGTGACACAGGTGAGGAAGCACTCTCTAATCTTCTGTCCTCAACACAGTGGCTCTTCTTTCTGGCTACAGATGTTCCTATCCCTGAATCCTCCCTTCTACATTTTCCTGCTTTGGAACCCTGAGGTCTCACTTTCTCTGCACTTTTTCTTTGTGGAAAATTCTTAGGCTGGCACTCACCTAAGACCAGCTTAGAGGGCCAGGACTCCTGCTGCTGCTCCGTACTGTATTGTCCTCCAAGTGGACATGCAGCACCTGGGATGCTCCCATATCCCCACTACAGTCACTGTGGAACTGAGTCAGTGGGGCCTTGTACATCAAGCTATCTGAATTAAGGGGCATGTCAGTGGGAAACTCTTGAGCCTGACTGTGCTCTACCCTCTCGAAATTCAACTTTAACTCACTAAAGAGATGTCTTTCAAAGTCTGATAGTTTAGAATCTTGGGGAGCCAGTGTTTTTGGTGAAGAATGTTCAGTGATCGGCACAGCTTCTACCTCACTCAAATTGACATTTGTCATTTTGGAGCTTTCCAACTCACTGGTTGTCAAGACTTCACAAGATTGGGATTGAAGAGTACACAGCTCCTCGGTGTTGAATACGCCCCTGGACAACTTGTGCTTTGCAAAATGGCCTAAATTCTTCTGCACCATCACTCTGCCCTGAGCCATTTCAGTTCCATCACTAGGACTGACATTCTCATCCTTTGGCTCATGTCCAGCTTCAGCTTGCTTTGGGGGCACCTCTGGGCGACATCTATTGTCTAGTACAGCCGCCCTCTGTCTCACTTGAGCTATGATGCTGTGCATAAGGGGCTGAAAAGTCTGACTTCCATACGCAGCTGTCTGGATACCCTCTGCAAGCTCATGGTTGGTGTCAGAGAGTGATGCTTTCAGGGCCCTCTGTCCTTCATTGCCCATAGGTGACATGGCAGGGCGAGAATGATCCAGGGTGGGGACTGAATTTGGTGTTCTCATCCTGTTGCCATGAAAAGTTTTAGAGCTTCTCTCACGGGGATTAGAAAACTCAGCTTTGGAATCCACTAGAGAAATATGCATGGCTGAGGAGGGAATGTCTAATTGGGGAAGAGGCCATGTTGTGGCTTCTCTCAACATATAGAATTTTATGGATTCAAGAGCCCTGAGTGGTAGACCCCACCTCTGACTCATCTGAAATCTTACAATATGGGCCTCTAGCAGCCGTCGGGTATTGGGATCGAGAAAGGAAGGCTCCAGAATGGTAATCGGGCAGCAAACCCTACCCACCATTGTCTTTGTTGCTTTGTGTTTTCCATTTTAGTCTGGTAATTCCCACACAAAGGCAGTGCGTTGTCATCAGCCAGCCATGAACAACACACACCTGTAGGAATCCTACACACCTGTAGGAATCCTACTGGCAGTAATCTACCAAAATTTCTTGTTCAAATGTAATCTAAGGTCAGATTTCATTTGATTCTGGTCTGTGTCCTTCCTTGAGTCATTTGGTAATTCATTCCATGAGTGATCCTTGAATGACACACACAGTTACTTTTTGTCTCTGAGGCAGCCCTAAGACCCTTCGCTAGGTAGCATTCTGAGACCCTTTGAGGGCTGACTTCTGGGCTCTTCTCTAGGATATACCCAAGATTCCTCATCATACTCATCCATAGCTAGAACTCTGTTGGGACCCTTTCATGGAAACTTCCTAGGAAACTCAATTCAGTCTTTGCTAAATCCTTGCTACTATGGTCCTGAAGCTCAGAGAATTTTGAAGAAACATGTCTGCCTTTTTGCTCATACACTGAGGCTCTATCAGTACTAGAGACTCTAGATTTCTACAGGCATGGAGGTACCAGTATGGGATTACCTTCCTTGGACCGTGAAACTCCAGTTTCTCCTGGGTTTCATAGGTAATATGAAAATGGCCAGGAAGGACGGAGACCATTGGCATGGGATGACCAGCTAAAGAATGCAAAGTTGGGAACTTGAGGACAAATGGCTTCATGAGAGTTTTGGAACCAGGCACTAAACCCCACAAACTTTCCTGGTGCTTCTTCAACATGTGCCACTCCGGGTGTTGATTTTCAGTCAAGATAGGAGAGTCTGACTCATTCTTCGATCTATGGAGAAAGACACTCCACAGTCCCTATTCTGGGATGAAGAAGAAGATGGTATGATTGGTATGCAGGGTTGAAGGTGGGCTTGAGGGTTCACTGGAGTGAAAGGTAGGGGCTGGGATTGGAACAGGGTTTGAGGCAAAGGTTGGGGATATACACTAGGGAGAGGTAGGTGATGGGAATGAGGAAGTGGTAGAGATTCTTGATCCTGCATTTTGACTGTGGAAGCATTATAGAGCCCATTGAATAAGACAAAGTGAGACTCTTATGGGGAATTATTACTAGAAACCCAAGAGTGTGGCTACTAAGGACTCATTATGCAAAAAGGGAAGACCCCAGAAGAGCTGGCCATGTTTCTGATTCAAGTTTTCCCCAAACACTTGATACAGAGGAGATGCTGACAAATGTGCAGGTGCTCCAGTTTGCCTACAACATTCTAGCTGTTTTGGGGGCTGTGGTGACCTGTACATAGAATGGCTGCAGTAAATTCACTGAAGATGTCCATTGGTATTCTGACCACATTGTTTTGAAAATGGTCCCTCTTCTTTTTCTTTCCTCTCTAAAATCTGGAAAGGCATTCTTTTTTTCATTTGTCTCTCTAAGACTGCCTAGATGTTAAGGCCAAAGAAAGAAACCACTGGCCTCCTTGTGCTTGTTAACAGAGTCTCTCCAGAGATGGGTTTCTGGTAGATGGAGGTAAAGTTGCCTTTGCTGAAAATAAGAATGTGATAATGTGGGGAGGAACATGTTCTTGGCTTGAGGCTTCCAACAGGAGAATTCTGAAATTGACGGTCTTGAATGGCCACTACCTCTGATTGTTGGGATACAGGCAGACCACCCACCAGGGTGGTCTGTCTGGAGATGAGTCTTCTGGAACAGGCTTCAAGGAGATGGAAATCGATTTAGGTTGAGGTACAGTTAAAGTGCATTCTAGTGGTGGTGAAATAGACAGGGTCAGTGTTGCATGGTGCCAAAGAAATGAATCACTGGGATCTTTGTCTGGGACAGACGTGGTAAGAGGTTGACATCTTGGAAAATGGTGGGGTCAAGAGAGAAGATGATATTCAGAGGTAAAGTGAACTCTGCTTGGGCAATAGGATCCCTTTTCTGAACGTCATGTAGTAGGAGGGGGGAAAGGCAAGGGGTTGGGGTGTGGAATGGCCCATTGGGAATTTGGAATTCAAAGGAGGAAAAGACTCTGGTGTCTGAGGGTGACCTGGTAGTGAGGGTAAGAAAAAGTTAGGTGAGAAAAAGGAGTGGGGGTGGCGAAGGCTCAGGCAAAGGGGCTTGTTTTAGGTCTCCTGGAGGGACTGCTGTGAAGGCAGGGGATGGACTGAATGATGAGTCAGTCACAGGAGCTGTGGCAGCCAAGGGGATCACAGAGGGAGTAGCGTCTTCCAGGACCTCCAGGAACAGCAGCTGATTGACCTCAGCAGTTGTACTATTACACACCTCACAGAAGGGGTCTGGACATAACAGTTGATGAAAGTGCATGGTATCATGATGTCAGCACAGGGGGCTGCAGGAGACAGGAGGTACAAAGCTGCCGCCATGGCCAAAACAAACATATGTGGCTCTGGCAATTCTGGCAAAAGTAGTGCCACCCCCCATCCCAAAGGCTTTCCCATTCTGACTCTGAGGATTTTCTCTCCCTTGTCAATCCCAGGCTTCCCTGAAGCCCTAGAAATTCATAGACTCTGCTAAAAAAGTTGGGGCGGGGGTGTCAGGAAAGAAGGTAATATTTAGTCACCTTTGCAGAAGAGAAATCACCTTTCTTGCCTCCTCAGCTTCACTCTGGCAAGTTTTCCAGCCTGGAAAATGAGGAGATTGATGAAAGTAGAAGCAAGAGATATTATGAGAGGCTGAGTATGGTTTCCTTTAAGTGATACCCTTGGTAGATTGGACTTGGAGAGCCCTAAGAATGAGGATATAAATCACATAGTCAATGATAATAATAATAACAAGACTCATATAGGTATGTTTTTTTTTTTTTATCATTCACAATGGACTTTCATATGTATTATCCCATGTGATGTTGAAAAAAACCCTATGAGAAACATAGGTCAATGATTACTTCAAAGAGGAATCTGAATATCCATAATGTCACAGGCCTTTCAGAAAATCAGGGGACAGAAGTTCAGACTCTTGATAGTCACATGGCCACCTATTGGGCAACACCCATTGACCAGGTCCATCACTGTTTTGTGCTCAGGGATGGGCAGAGCAAGGAAACTGAGAAGGGTCTTGGGCACTGAATGAATGCCTTTCCATGAGCCTCTTCTGTGAGGCCTATTTTTCTGGTAGGGACTGTCTAGCAACTGACATCCTCAGAGATCATGGACCTGGGACCTCATGGAAAGGACAGGAAGGGTCACTCTTGGAGAGCTCAGGTGGAATAGGCAGAACCTTACCTTTCAGTGTCCAACTTTTCTGCCTCTCTTGGCACTGGCCTGATACCAGAATAAAAGTAAAAGAATGAGGAGCTAGGACTCATTTCTCTGTCTCTCTTCTCTCTAGGAAAAAGGGACATTTATCATCCATAAATATTATGACTCTATTTTAAGTAATATAATTTTGTGTCCTTGCTTTATCAATTTTTAAAGATAATAAAATGTTTTCCATATTTACTACTTGGAAAAACTGATTTTGTCTGTGGGGCCCACACTTAATATTGTCAACCATAAGTTCATTGAGGAAATAGAAACTGAGGCCAATAGTCACATCTGTGCTCCTTCAGGTAGGATCCTGTATCCTGGGACACAATTCAGACCCCAGTCTTTGTTCAGAGGCTCTCAGAGGCTCAGCACTGTTCTCCTGATCAGTGAAGGAAGGCTTGGTCAAGTGATGCCAAACATGGGAATATGACTCTTGATCAGTGCTGTGGAGCTTTTTTCTCTTACACAGATCCCGTACTCTCTAAATAACCTGATCTAGGACTATGGAATCACTGTGTCTGGTAATTTACACGAGACCCGCCACCCCATCCAGATAGTCTGTGAGCTTCAGTTGGAAACCTTAGTCATTCCTTAACCTGTAGCCCTGCCAAATCTCTTTTCCTAGAGGAGTGAATGTCTAGTTTCTTAAACTTCCCATTTTAGGTGTCTCTGTGACCCAACCAAACTCATTTAGAAATGTGGGATGAAGAACAGGAATATAAAGAGTCATTCTCTGAAGGGCAACTTCTGGTTCCAGTTCTCACATTGTAAAAGCCTGGAAATCATCACTTTAGTCTTTGAAAGAAGCAAAAAGCTGAACAAACTGGAAATCAATGACTTTTCTTGGAGCCATAGTGGCAAAGCTATTACCCTAAATCTTCAGAGTGTGAATACACCGAATCACAGTTAAGATCAGCTTACCTGGAACAGAAACCACTGGAGATTTGGGATTGCTCTCTTTGTGGGAACACTTGAATAGACACTTGGACAAATTGCTGGAGGATGCATGTGGGCTAGCATGAGATTGAGAAACTCCTGGTGTCACGATCTAATGGGGTTCCCCTGCTTATTCATGAGTTTTATTACCAGGAACCCCACCTGGTTCTCACAGTAAGGAGCTAGGAAAAAATGCTCCTGTTTCTGGCAAGGGAGTGTAGGGTTGGAGATAAATGTAACCATTTTGAACACATTGTGAAATATTCCAAGTTCTTCATAACAGAAGCCTACTCAGCAGGGGAATAGACTATCAGAGCCTTATGTCACATGAGAGAAAGTAGATTACTCAACTACAGCAGCACCTTCTAGACTTGACTCAAAACAAACAAAAAAATTTCAATACACTTGTGAACATCACAACCCAGGGACACAGACCCATTAAAAGACTGACATTTAATTATATCCCCTCCCCAAAATCTTATCACCATATCAACAGGATCACAGCTGAAAAGAGCTGCAAGGTATAGGCGCTACGTAGGGACATTTAGTGAAACCTACCAACACTAGGGGAGACAAAAAATAACGACACTAGAGGAAATTAAAGACTCTGACATGTATAGCTACAGTAAATATTAAACACAGCTCAACACCTAGCCAGGTTAACATAAGCCTTCACACTATTTCAGTTCCTATTATAATACTCTTACTATAATACTTATAATACTCCTATTATTTGGCTTTCAAAGAAAAAATGCAAGGCATGATAAAAGGCAAGAAAAAAGCAATCTGAATAGACAAACCAAGCATCAGGTGCACATTCAGATATGACACAGGTTTCAGAATTATTGTACAGAGTCTAAAATAACTGATTATTATATTAGTGGAAAAAGTAGACAACACACAAGAAAAGATGAGGAATATAAGCAGAAAAAGGGGAAACTCTAAGAATCAAAAGGAAATGTTAGAAACCCAAAACACTATGACAAATGAAGAATGCCTTTGATTGACTCATCTGTAGGTTGCATATGGTCAAGGAAAGAACAAGTGAATTTGAAGACATAGCAGTAGAAATGTTCCAAGCTAAAACTCAAAGAGAAAAATAATTTTTTTAATGCTAAAATATAGAATACCCAAGAATTGTGTTTCAAAATGTGTAACATATGTGTCATTGGAATACTAGAAGAACAATAGAGCAGAAGAGATATTTGAAGTAAGAATGGCCAAGAGTTTCGCGAAATTAATGGCAGATTAACTATACATTGTAGAAGCTCAGAGAACACCAAGCAGAAAAATACTAAAAAAGCTTATACCTGGACATATCATTTTCCAAATGTAGGAAACAAAAAGATAAAATCTTTAAAGAATCCAGACAAAAATAAAAACCCACCTCTAGAGGAAAAAAAGATAAGAATTATGACCTATTATCATAAACCATGCAAGTATGAGACTGGAGTGAAATATTTGGTGTTGAAAGAAAAAACCACAAATCAAGAAATTTATATCTAGTGACATTATCCTTCAAAACTGAAAGAGAAATCAAAACTCAGGCAAATAAAAACTGAGAATTCAGCAGCAGCAGACCTGCCCTGCAATAATGTTAAAATAACTTCCTCAGGGAGAAGGAAAATACTCAGATGAAAAGGAAGAGAAGGAATGAAGGAAGAAAAAATAAAACCTTTATTCATCTTACTCTCAATTGGCCCAATAATAATAATGATAATGTGCTGGATCATTACATTATATGGATAAGTGAAATGAATGACATCAGTGTTACAAGGGACAGGAGGAATTGGAAACTCCTGCACTACCTATTAAGTGGTATAATGTTATGTAACAGTTGTAAATGTATATTACAAAATCTAGGGCAACCACGAAAATATTTTTTAACAGGAGCGCCTGGGTGACTAGTCAGTAAAGCATCACACCATTGATTTTGTCTCAGGTCATAATCTCAGGGTTGTGAGATGAATCTCTGCATCGAGCTCTGCATTGGGTGTGGAGTCTGCTTGGAATTCTTGCTCTCTTTCTCTCTCTCCCCCACCCCGCCCCCTCTACTGCCTGTGCTCTCTCCCTCTTAAAAAAAAAAACAAAACATTTTTTAACAAAGAATAACTGATGTGTTAACAAAAGTGAGAAAATAGAATCACATATAATGTTTGCTTAAAATCAGATAAAAACTGGGGTGCCTGGGTGGCTCAGTTAAGTGTCCGACTTCAACTCAGGTCATGATCTCCTGGTTTGTGAGTTTGAGCCCTGCATCAGTTTGAGCCTGCTTCGGATTTTGTGTCTTTTCCTCTCTCTGCCCCTCCCCTGCTCATACTCTTGTCTCTCAATAATAAAGAAACATTAAAAAAGATTTTAAAAAAACATAAAAACTGAAAAATAGGGGAAGAAAAAATGAATAGGTACAATGAATACTAAACAGTTACAAAGTAGATATTAATCCAACTATATTTAAAAGACCACTAAATGTGGCACAAAAACAGACAAATAGACCAATGGAATAGAATAGAAACCCCAGAACTAGACCCACAAAC